>NW_016157424.1:155440-181595 GCF_001687245.7 Rhagoletis zephyria | reverse complement strand
CTCATACATTAACCCAAATGTATGAGCATTCTTTTAAAGAGAGGAGGTGTAGCATGACAGCTAAGCAAAACAAAATGTTCACACAATATTAAGTAAAAAGTTCAATATACTTTTGGCAATAACTAGGCCAAAGTACTCAAATCAATTTAGCTTGCGCTGCACTTCTCCAATAACATAAACTCGATTGAACCCATATACATTTATGTATGCATGCACAACAACGTAGAATCATAAGCATGACTAACAACTTAGAAATGTAAGTTTGTAAATTAGATTACTCATAAGGTAGATTGTAAGCATATAAAAGAACGGCGATGAGCCGAATAAAACATTCCAACTTTAAGACTCAACGTTTTTACTTGCGTTTTACTTTTGGAATCATTGTGGGGCATTTTAATGCTCACCTTAATGCGGCTGTAGAGCTAAGAAAATACTAAACTCCTTCCAATATTTACAATAACACAAATCCGTCGTGGTCGAATGGTTTGTGTGATATCACGGCGCACACACGGCCTGCCAATCAGAGGAGAAACTCGGCCAAACATTTTTAACTTTGCACAGGTTGCTTTCCAGAGCACAGTAGGCGTACTAATCTAAATGGTAGTTCAAGCATTTTGTGTCCAACTTGCCGTCAAATTATTCGACAATGGATAAAAGTATTTATTTAACGTTTTACTTTTTCATGTCCCTTTTTTTTGTTGAAAATTTGAAATATTTAATTTTTATACGCATGTACATACATACATACATATGTATTAAATATATGCATTGAAATTTGTTAATTTCAATTTGTTCGTATAATAAAGGAAAACAAATATTTAGTTCAATGTTATCATGTTCTTCTTCTTCTTCTTTTTTGGCGCTGTAACCGCCTAAGCGATTTTAGCCGAGTTCAGCAAAGCACGTCAGTCGTTTCTCTTCTGTGCCAATTGGAAACGCCAAGTGAAGCCAAGTCATTCTCCACCTGATATGTCCATCGCAGTGGGGGCCTCCCTCTTCCTCTGCTACCACCAGCGGGTTCCGAGTTGAATACTTTCAGAGCTGGAGCGTCGGTGTCCATTCGAACGACATGGCCAAGCCAGCGGAGCCGCTGTATTTTAATTCGCTGCACTATGTCCATATTATTTCTTGGGTTTTCTTTAAAAAACATTGGAGCAACATACTGCGAACCACTGAGCTGTCAAGCAAGCAGTATCGTTGCAGCTTTGCCCATGGTGGCGACTTGATGGATATAAACTCCAACTCCACCAGTGTTTTTATTTGAAAAAAAAAGAAGACAAAAGCTACCAAGTTTTAGTACATCATAAAATTAGTAGTGTGGTTGTTTATTCTGATATCTTCTTTCAAAAGTACAATATTACCTTGGCTAAGATGTGGTGAGGTGGCTAAACGTCCTTGCTCGATTTTTTTTATTTTTATTTTTGGTATCATATATATTTATTAGTTGAATCTTTCTATCGCAACTGACAATAAGTTTTCAAATCTTACAAACTACCATTAAGTTTAAAATTTCTGCGGTAATGCTTAGAAATTTTGTATTTTTTTAAATATACATATATTTGTTGCAGTTGTTGCGGCTTTCACAATGGACAAGATTCCGGGCAGCAGGATCGCTGGATATCGTGCTGGGCAGGCGGTCTGAAAGGACGAGTTCCAGAGCCGGACTGCCTTCGCTTCTCTGTATTTAAATAATTACAATCCAGTAGGCTGTGTTCGATCGGAAAAGACAAGTTCCGAGCCGCACTGACACTGGTATTGGGTAGTCGGTCTAAAAGGAAGAAGTCCAGAGCCGAAATCGATATATTGCGGATGTCGAAATTTATTATATTGCGCATCATTTGATAATATCGGAAAAATCCTTTCTTTTTAGTCTTCTTGCATATCTGGGGCTAAGAAGATCTCTCGCTAGTCGACTTGGATGGTTCATTAACCGTGCTGAGTAACTGGTGCTTGGACCTCTTATGTTCTCATGCACCGTATTTACATTAAGATCTTTCGTATTTTCCACTGCAGTCTTTGAAGTTTGTTCAAAACGGAATCGCACGCTTTGCCCTAAAGCCCGATTCCATATGCCCAACATGGTTTAATCATCATATTAAAAATCAACATCTTGTTATCTAGGCTTAATTTAGATTTGTGTTCTATAACCTATTGAAGGCTTGCTTGTTTTAGGGCGGTATTGTCACTTGGCGGACGCAACTTAAATATGCATTAAGTGTTATTTTTTACCAGCTTGTGGAATTTCTTTGCATCGCGAACACTTTCAACGCCTTCTCTGCCCTTTAGTTAGCTTCGCAAAAATCATTCGCTTCGCAAGTGATAATACCACCCTTAGTTTCGCTTGGGAAATTTTGTTTTCTATATGCTTTTTCCAGGTAAGTCTTCTATATAGTGTCATCCCAAGGTACTTGACACTATCTTTTTTTGGTATAGCCTTGCTGTTTATTTTTAGTGGTGGGCAAGTTTCTTTCTTCAAAGTAAATGTTGTCTGAACACACTTGCTTTCGTTAACCTTTATCCTCCAAGAAAATAGTCATAGCTCTAAATTTTTCAAATATTCTTGTAGCTTGTAAGAAGCTTCTTTAGGGTCTGAACTAGGGAAGTGCCGGGTAGCCGGTAGATATCCGCAATCCGGCTTATCCGGCCTTTCCGGATTTGATTATAGAAAATTTTATTTAATATTTCAAATTTTTTTTTTAATTTCTATAATAAATTTTAATAGTATCTAATTACTAATTAAGAGTTAAAATTTATATATTTTTCATTATGAAAAGAATCATTTCCGCATTACCGGTCAAGAACACGTTCTTATTTCCAACATAAATGCCACACGATGCACTAAACACTCTTTTCGAGTTCACTGTGAAAGGTGGCGACTATAATAATAATAAATTGATGCTTACACCTTGATGCTTCTCGTCCGATTTGTGGCGTGCGCATTAATGTTGTCACACAAGGGGAGTGACCTGCGGTATTACGCCGACTCCGAACGGCGATTGCATTTTTATTAGAAGCTGTTTTCATGGCAGAAATACATACACTCGGAGGTTTGCCATTGCCTACTGAGGGGCGACCGCAATTACAAAAAAACTTAGTGTTTTTTTCTTTTTTGTTGGGTTGAACCGGGCTTGAACCCAGGTCCTGCGGAATGTTAGCGCGTACTGCTAACTGCTACACCACGGCGGCCGTCTATGATTCCACCAAATTAAAGGATCTTCTTGTCTGGGTATTTCTCCATTTCTCCACCGTTTGGATATCCACATCACTACAAACACTGAAGTCAGTATCAGAGCCGTTGGCGATTTCCCCAAAGTATTGCTAAATATCCTTGGCTCGCTCTTCAATAGAAGCTTTCACTAGAATTCGGCGTTTTTCATATAATTCAGCAGGTTTCTCCACGCTGATTAATATTTTCGAATTATTTAGTTTACCCAGTTTTTAGATTTATTGATGTCAGAAAAGAAAAGGTGTGTCACAAAATATTGCAACAGTGAAGCCTTACGATTCGGGAAGCGAAACGATATGTAACCATGCATATTAGTTAGATTTTCATCACATTTTAAAACAAAACAAAATAAATCAATCGGAGTCATATGAAAGGGAGTCGTCCTGTCTGAAACCCCGTTTGGTGGCGAACGGCTCGGAGAGGTCTTTCCCAATTCTGACGGAGCTGGTGGTATTGCTCAACGTCATTTTACACAGCCGTATGAATTTCGAAGGGATGCCAAATTCAGACATAGCGGCGTATAGGCAACTCCTTTTAGTGCTGTCAAAGCGGCTTTAAAGTCGACAAATAGGTGGTGAGTGTCGATCCTTTTCTTGTGGGTCTTTTCCAAGATTTGGCGTATTGTAAATACCTGGTCTATGGTTTATTTGCCAGGTCTAAAGCCACACTGATAAGGCCCAATCAGTTCATTGACGGTGGGCTTCAGTCTTTCACACAATACGCTCGATAAGACCTTGTAACCTATGCTTAGAAGGCTGATCCCGCGGTAGTTGGCGCGAATGGCGGGGTCACCTTTCTTGTGGATTGGGCAGAGCACACTTAAATTCCAGTCGTCGGGCATGCGTTCATCTGACCATATTCTGCACAAGAGTTGATGCATGCACCTTATCAACTCCTCGCCGCCGTACTTGAATAGCTCAGCTGGCAGGCTGTCAGCTCCAGCGGCTTTGTTGTTTTTCAGCCGCGTTATTGCTATTCGTACCTCGTCATAGTCAGACGGTGGAACGTCGACTCCGGCATCATCGACTGCGGGATCGGGTTCTTCTTCTCCACAACTTTCTATGCTGCTACCATTTAGTAGGGCGGAGAAGTGTTCCCTCCATAATTTAAGTACGCCCTGGACATCGGTTACTAGGTCGCCATTATTGTTCTTACAGGAGTACGCCCTGGTCTTGAAACCTTCCGTAAGTCGCCTAACTCTCTGGTAAAATTTTCGGGCATTCCTCCTGTCGGCCAGCATTTCAAGCTCTTCGCACTCACGTATTTCTGCCTCTCTCTTCTTGTTGCGGCAAATACGTCTCGCTTCCCTCTTCAGATCCCTATAGCGGTCCNCATTTCGGCCTTTCTCTTCTTATTGCGGCAAATACGACTCCCTTCCCTCTTCAGATCCCTATAGCGGTATAATATTGCTTACCTTGCACTTTTCAAAATTTAACATATGAAATTGCAAGAGGTAAACGAACCAATGATTTCGCAATTATCCAGTTGCGAAATCAATGGATAAGCAAAAATAAGTAGAAGTACATAATAATCACAATATGTAAGAAATACATATTAATCAAAATAAACGTAGAATAAGCATAATATTGTTATAAATAATACTGTTAGCTTGTAAGTAAGGGCAGTTCAGAAGAACCAATAAAGAAGTGAAAAGCAAATTTTAACTTTGGTTTTTTTTATTGAGCTGAAGCTCAACATCCGTAATTGGCGCAGTCAAGTAGGATGATCAACTCTAAAGAACTGATTATTGAACAAAGCGGAAAACCGAAGTTTATATTGGTAATCCCGAAGGATACCAAAAGCAATCAACTCTAAAGAACCGATTATTGAACAAAGCGGAAAACCGAAGTTTACCGCCGCGACTCAAACTTCGATTTAAATCCGAAAAATTGTTTACGCGAAAATTATATTGGTAATCCCGAAGGATATCAAAAGCGCCATACAAATTGTGATTTGTAAAACAAAAAACAAAATCCCTCCATATACAATATACATTATAAAACGTGCAAAAAAAAAAACACAATACACTGGGGAATTGTGAACAATAAAAGAATACAATACAAGTTGTAAACCGTACCTCCACCTACAAACAAAAATGGAAGGAGCAAACTCTACAGCTAACAACTTCACTATTCCTGTATCAGAACTACTTAAGGAAGCAAGCAGGATTAAGGAGTATAGGGGCAACAGAGACTATGACCTAACCTCATTCATCAGGGAAGTCGAAATTTTCCTGCCCCTATTCGAAAATACTCCGATGAAAGAATATGTGTTCCAGCGCTGTGTAATAAACAAACTCCAAGGTAAGGCACTCAACGTAGTCAGGGGACTAGGTGCACACTCAACGTGGGATCTCATAAAGAAGGAGCTCATCAAGAACTTTGGTATGAGAGACACATACCACCAACTACACTATCGGGCCATCAACGCCAAAAATAATAATAATGTAAGTCACTATTATAATTACCTTAAAAATATATTAGATAATCTAAACACTAAATTTGAACAAGATGACAATAAGCCAACAGAATTCTGTCCGGCTGTCAATGAATCTATGATCTTAAAAACATTCCTCAATAATATCCCCGCCCATATAGCAGGAGCATAGGGACACTTAGGGTAGCATATTATACTTTAGAAGAAACGGTATTAGCGAAACCAACCAGAAAATTTGACAATGTAGCAACAAAAAATTTAACACAAAATCTAGGGCAATCAAATCGGAGCAATAATGTTCATTCCTCAGAAAATAGGCAAGACCAACCAAAAACAACAACTTCAGGAATAAATAGGCAAACTGCGTCAGGACAGTCAAAGCAAAATTATTCCAATCAAAAATCTACACAATCTCGCCGGTACGAACCGATGGAAGTAGACCACTTACAAGAAGAAAAAGAATTAGAAGAACAGGAGATAAATTTTCCATCGGATATGAACAAGGAAATATTCCGTTAGTTGAATTAAAAATAGGCAAACACAAACTAATATGCTTAATTGACACAGGATCCTCAACAACACTATTAGACAAAAACGCACTCCCAAACTACAAAAGGATCAAATTAGACAGGCCAATAATATTTAACACATTAAACGGACAAAGTCATACAGAATATGAGGTTATTTCCGAAATACCTGAAGAATTTAATAATCCAAATTTAATGGCTTGGAAGGTCACCACATTTAAAAATAAAACATTTCAGGGACTGATAGGTCAAAACATTTTAAGATTGGGAGCAATAATTAATCTAGAAGAAAATTACCTCGAAGTAAATAAAAATAAAATAAGCTTTCTAAGCGCTTGTCCTTAGAAGTACGAAAACATCCACTTGTTGGAAAGCCAAGGAAATGACCCAGAAGTACTAAACAAACTTATAAAGACTGACATGAACAAAGAAGAACAGAGAGAGCTAGAAAAACTTATAGATAATAACAGTGATCTTTTCTTTAAAGAAGGCGAATCTTTAAGCCATACGAGAGATCGTAATTGACTATAGGAAACTAAATGAAGTCACAATAAGTGATAGAAAATATTTTAGATAAACTGGGCAAAGCCCAATACTTCACAACCCTTGACTTGGCTAAAGGTTTCCACCAAGTGCTAGTCAAGGAAGGAGATAGAAAAAAACCAGCATTCTCCACACCCCTAGGTCATTACGAGTTCATTCGAATGCCATTCGGATTGAAAAACTCACCTGCCACATTTCAAAGGTTAATAAATTCAGTTTTAAGAGAATACATAAACAAGATATGCGTTGTCTATCTCGATGACATACTGATCTTCAGCAAAAGCTTAAAGGAACACGTTATTAGTGTGTATAAATAATTAAACTAAATAAACTGAGAGAACACAACCTCAAAATCCAAATAGACAAATGTATTTTTTTTATAAAAGAGACTGAATATTTGGGTCATATCCTCTCGTCAGAAGGTATTAAACCCAACCCAAAGAAAATAGAAACAATCCAACACCCAAAACTTCCAGAAACACAGAAACAAATTAAGCAGTTTTTAGGTATAACTGGCTACTACAGAAAGTTCATAAAAGACTACGCAAAAGTAGCCCACGGACTGACAAAATATCTGAAGAAAAGTGCAAAAGGTAACAAGAACGACCTACTTTACAGGAGAAATTTACATGACGGAAGAAAACGAAGACAACATGAGTACATGTGCAACTATTCACTCTCAACAAGAAGAACTTAATGACCATTTTCCTATATTGCAAACAGCAGTGTATCGGTTTGCAACACAAATTATTCTGACTGACAGTAAAACTAAAGAAATTGAAATAGTCAATAACAAAAGAAAAATTTAGATTAACACGGACAACATCTCCTCGAATTTTATGACCGATATATTCAGAAGGTATCTGAAAAGTGGAAAAATCGGAATATTTTCCAAACTTCCAGACAGTACGTACAATAAAGTGCAACTAAAACTTATAGAACTTTTTGGCTCTAGCCTGAAATTCGTTAAATGTAGCTACCACGCCAAAGAAATGACCAGTATAGACGAAACATACAAACAAATATCACAAATTCAAGACTGGACATAGTGATATAACCGAAACCTACGACAACATTAAGAAGAAAATATATTTCAATAACCTTAAAGAATTAGTGCAAAAATATATTAACAACTGTGACATTTGCAACAAAGCAAAATACGACAGGAATCCACCAAAACCCACATTCCATACCACAGAGACACCAACAGACATAAATCAAATTGTACACATAGACGTTTATACAATTAAAACACATAGCTTCGTTACATTTATTGATAAATTTTCTAAACAAGCAACAGCTTTATTCCTTGAAGACAGGAAAAGTCAGACAATTATCGAAAAGCTCAGACTCTTTTTCTCAATGAGAAACAAACCCATCAAAATTATAACAGACAATGAATTGAACTCAGTAAAGACTTCCTAAGACAAGAAAATATCGACATACATTTTACTAAACCGAACAGCCACATAGGCAACTCAGACCTAGAAAGACTTCATAGCACAATATCCGTAAAGTTTAGAGTGCTAGAAGCTGAAAAATCTGAATTGTCAACCCAAGAAAAAATTTTCAAAAGCATAGAATTTTACAATAAATCTATACACAGTGNCTCAACAAGAAGAACTTAATGACCATTTTCCTATATTGCAAACAGCAGTGTATCGGTTTGCAACACAAATTATTCTGACTGACAGTAAAACTAAAGAAATTGAAATAGTCAATAACAAAAGAAAAATTTAGATTAACACGGACAACATCTCCTCGAATTTTATGACCGATATATTCAGAAGGTATCTGAAAAGTGGAAAAATCGGAATATTTTCCAAACTTCCAGACAGTACGTACAATAAAGTGCAACTAAAACTTATAGAACTTTTTGGCTCTAGCCTGAAATTCGTTAAATGTAGCTACCACGCCAAAGAAATGACCAGTATAGACGAAACATACAAACAAATATCACAAATTCAAGACTGGACATAGTGATATAACCGAAACCTACGACAACATTAAGAAGAAAATATATTTCAATAACCTTAAAGAATTAGTGCAAAAATATATTAACAACTGTGACATTTGCAACAAAGCAAAATACGACAGGAATCCACCAAAACCCACATTCCATACCACAGAGACACCAACAGACATAAATCAAATTGTACACATAGACGTTTATACAATTAAAACACATAGCTTCGTTACATTTATTGATAAATTTTCTAAACAAGCAACAGCTTTATTCCTTGAAGACAGGAAAAGTCAGACAATTATCGAAAAGCTCAGACTCTTTTTCTCAATGAGAAACAAACCCATCAAAATTATAACAGACAATGAATTGAACTCAGTAAAGACTTCCTAAGACAAGAAAATATCGACATACATTTTACTAAACCGAACAGCCACATAGGCAACTCAGACCTAGAAAGACTTCATAGCACAATATCCGTAAAGTTTAGAGTGCTAGAAGCTGAAAAATCTGAATTGTCAACCCAAGAAAAAATTTTCAAAAGCATAGAATTTTACAATAAATCTATACACAGTGCAACCAAAAAAAACCACAAGATATAGCAGAAGAAAGAATTAATAAGAATACCATTAACGATAGACTAAATAAACTAAAAAACAAAATTATAAGCAAGAAAAACGTAAAAAGAGAAACATATATACAAGACCAACAGGAAGGTTACATCAAGAACTATAAAGCACTTAGGCATAAGCATGAACCTAGATATAAAAAGTCTAAATTAGAAAATATCCATCCATCAAACACTAAACGTAAAAAGAAATTTTCAGATGCAATTAATACTGACACTTTTACTGCTGACGCTGACGATAACAACGGCAACTCTAACGATACAACCTATTGAAAGTACAGACGGATACGCCGGAATCCAACTCGACAAAGTAGACTTTATTCAAAATTACTGTAAAATCATCCATGTAATAGAAATTAATAAAATCCTCGAAATTGTAAATACCTTACAACAAAATATAAGAGCAACAAAAGTAGAAAATAGGTTACTTTTAGAAAATGAATTAAACAGAGTGAGAACAAAACTTGTAACAATTTTACCTCACAGACATAAGAGAGCATCACTTAATGTACTAGGTACTGGACTAAAACTTTTAACGGGAACAATGGACGACAATGACAGAACAGAAATAGAAACACATTTAAAAATAATTGACGAGAACAACCATAACGCAATAGAAAACTTAAATAAAAATATTAGAATTAATAACCATTTTAGCAAAACATTTAAGGAACTTAAATTACCAGTAGAAAATGATAGACGAAATGTCATACAAAAGTTTGATGATTTAAATATAGAAAACGATAAGATAATTAAACAACTTTCGTACATAGACATTCTCTTAAAAATTAAAATTTTAGAAAACAACATAGAACATATAATTAATAATATAGCGTCCTGAAAACTTAACATAATGACAAACAACATCCTTACAGAACAGGAAATAAAAGAATTACAAATAGACAGTTTTAATCTCCAAAACATTGAATTAACAACCGCAGAGTACCAGGAAAATAAATTACTGTTTATAATAAAAGTCCCAACAGAAATAATCCCATTAAGAAGATCATTAGTCACTCCAATAAACAATAATAACTATGTTACACTAAAATTCAAACCACAAGAAATAATATATTATAAAAATAAGACATTTGATTATACGCATAATTTAAATATAAGAAATTTACAAGAAAGTAAACTATGTATTTATAGTAATACATGCAAGAGCACAAACAAAAATTTAACAGATATAGTAGAAATCGAAAATGGTTTGATTTTACTCAACCAGGCTATAATCTAACCAGCAATTGTGACAATAGAAACATACTACTAAAAAGAAACTATCTGCTCACCTTCCATTCAAAAATACAAACAAACAGTTCAAAGATAATTTTGTATTACCAAATTACATAAAAGTCAACACCAAAGTTGAACCAACTTTCGACGAAATAATATTAAATAATATTCAAAACGTAGAGAAAATAAAAGAACTAAAGTATCATAAAGTAAGTCATTCACAATTCGCTGTTTTAATATTCATAATAATTTTAATAACTACCATATTACTGATTATTGCCGTTACCCTTGCACATACGAAATATAAAAACATTAAAATAAAAATCCAGGAGTATTTTCAGACAAGGGGGGAGAAGTTACGTCAACTCCGCCGCCAACTTACATTCCGGCTATTAACTGGGCAAGGTAGCACCAGTATAATATTGCTTACCTTGCACTTTTCAAAATTTAACATATGAAATTGCAAGAGGTAAACGAACCGGATAAGCAAACTAAGTAGAAGTACATAATAAGCATAATATGTAAGAAATACATATTAATCAAAATAAACGTAAAATAAGCATAACATTGTTATAAATAATAGTGTTAGCTTGTAAGTAAGGGCAGTTCTGAAGAACCAATAAAGAAGTGAAAAGCAAATTTAAACTTTTTTTATTGAGCTGAAGCTCAACATCCATAATTCGCGCGTTGCACCCGATCGCAGCGTGGCCCTGTAGGCGGCATCTTTTTTCTCTGCAGCTTCCTGACACTCCTCATCGTACCAGTTGTTCTTTCGGGCTCGCTGAAATCCGACTACTTCTTCGGCGGCGGTACTTAATGAGCGGGAAATGTGGTTCCACTGCTCGCATATATCGGTTTGCTGAAGAATGCTCTCTGAGAGCAGGTGTGAGAGTCGAGTAGCGAAAGCATTGGCTGTCTGTTGTGATTGCAGCTTTTTGACGTTAAGCATTCCTTGCATATTTGGGCGCACATTTTTTGCTGCACAGAGGCGTACCTTGGCTGCAACAAGATAGTGGTCCGAGTCGATGTTTGGGCCTCGGAGTGTGCGTACGTCTAAAACTCTGGAAGCGTGCCTTCCGCCTATCACAACATGATCGATTTGGTTTCTCGTTTTTTGATCCGGAGACAGCCACGTAGCTTGATGCATATTTTTATGCTTGAACCTACTTAGTACTGTCATAAGTTCTGTTACAAAATTTTGAAAGCAATAAGCTTTGACATTTTAAATTGTATGCTGCCGTTATTCCATATTTTGGTACAATGTTCTATGCCAATTTAAATGCAAATTAGTTTGGTTTGAAATTTCGCCTAATAAACATGAAGTGGGGTGACGAGGAAAATCGGATTGCGGTAATTGCATTGCATAAGTGCGGAAATACCGCGAGTCAGATATTCACATGGTTAAAAAAACTCGGTATATCCAGAATGTTTGTTTATCGTACCATTGATCGTTTCTTAGAAACTTCTCAAGTAGAGGACAGGGTCAGAAATAGACGTCCGCGTACGAGTGGAGCCATAAAACCTGTGCGCGAGCGAATTCGCCGAAATCCTTAAGGAAGCAGAAGATCATGGCCAGAGAGCTGGACATGTCTTTCAGATCCATGTCTCGAGTAATCCGTGATGACCTCGACATGAAGGCTTTTCGCAGGTGCACTGGTCATCTTTTAACTCCGCGGTTAAAACAAATAAGACTGGAGAGATGCAAGAAGCTTTTGCAGTGGCACGCAAGCAGCGGCCACGAAAATATTCTATTTACGGATGAAAAAATTTTTACGGTGGAGGAAGGTTTTAATAAACAAAATGATAAAGTCTATGCTAAAACATCTCAAGAAGCGAAAAATACTGTACCAAGGGTTCAGAGAGGTCATCATCCAGCATATGTTATGGTTTGGTGGGAAGTATCCCATACAGGCGTCACTTCCTTGCATTTTTGCGAAAAGGGTGTAAAAACTGGAGCAAAAGTGTATCAACAAGATGTCTTGGAAGGCGTGGTGCAAAATTTAACAACTCTCTTTAATGGAGAACACTGGGTCTTTCAATCAAAACTCTGCACCGGCGCATAAAGCTAAAACAACCCAAGAGTGGTTACGGCTTAATATTCCCGCTTTTATTTCTACTGAAGATTGGCCCTCGGGCAGTCAGGATTTAAATCCTCCCGATTACAAACTATGGTCTGAGTTAGAGGATATGGCATGCAAAGTTCGCCACCGAAATTTGGAAAGTCACTCATTACAGCAGCTTCATCGATACCTTCGGAAACTATACCTGCCGCTATAGCCGAATGGCCGGACCGTTTAAGGGCCTGTATTAAGGCGAAAGGCGATCATTTTGAATAATTTTTTGTTTTCTCAGGAACAGTAACATTCAATAAATAAAACCGAATTACAATACAATCTAAAAGCCCCTTTTTAAAATTCTTACACCATATTAAATTTCTTACAGTACTTATGGCAGGACCAAGTAGTACTGCATACTACCATGTTTCGGGCCCCCGCGAAGTCAGCCTCAATCCGTTGTCGGAAGTTTCGTCGTGGAGGCTGAATTTTCCGACGGTGGCTCCAAGGATCCCTTCCTTGCCCACCCTGGCACTTAAGTCGCCAAGCACGATTTTGATATCATGACGGGGGCAGCGCTCGTACGTGCGCTCCAAGCGCTCATAGAAGAGATCCTTGGATGCCTCATCCTTCTCTTCCGTCGGGGCATGGGCGTAGATGAGCGAGATGTTGAAGAATCTCGCTTTGATGCGGATTGTGGCTAGACGCTCGTCCGCCGGGGTGAACGACAGTAATCGGCGACGGAGTTTCTCTCCCACCACAAATCCAACTCCGAATTTGCGCTCCTTTACATGGCAGCTGTAGTAGACGTCGCAAGGCCCCAGACATTGCTTGCCTTACCCCGTCCAACGCATTTCTTGGATGGCGGTGATGTCAGCTTTTGTCCTTACGAGGACATCAACCAGCCGGGCAGAGGCACCTTCCCCATTAAGGATCCGGACATTCCAGGTGCATGCCCTCAAATCGTAATAATTTAAACGTTTGCCGTGGTCGTCATCATAAGGGGGTCTCATCCGAGGCTTTGCCTTGCTTCTTCACTGGAAGTGGTTTTTACGTGGCGGGTCCCAAACCCAGCGCACAACCTATTGCTGGGACGGGGGTGGTTTCGCAACCAAATACACGTTTATATAGCGAGCCGCTTGCTCCAAGCAGACACCCGCTTGCAGCCGCACCTACTGGTGAACGCTGGTTGCCGCTGCAGACTTCTGTGAGCCCTTAAACCGAATAAGTCGGAGTGGCCCCACCGAAGCTCCCTCTCTTTCTTCCGTGACCCAAGGCTCCACTCGGATTGGTTACCGCATCCTACACATGGGTTGCTCACGTTGCCTAGAGTGCGCGAACGAGGCCGCACGAGTCGGGATTGAGTATAGCCATGCAACTGTAATTGCACTCCATCATATTAGTTAGTTTTTATTTAGAACAGGGGGTTTTGGATGTACATTTTATAAAATGGAGGCAAGACCCACAATAAAGATGAAATAACGCCCGCGGGCTTAATTTAATTTTTAGGAAACGATGCCCGAGGGCGTTATTGAAAAGGTAATAAAGCCCACCGGCAAAAGGCAATAAAGCCCGCGGGCTTAATTTCTTTTTCGAAAAGGCAATAACGCCCGCGTGGTTTATTTCTTTTTTTTTGGAAATAAGGCCCATGGGCGTTATTTCCGCGGCCTTATTGCACTCCACCCTACAGTAGCATTATTTGATCTTTCTTCAGATCAAAATCTCTGCCTCATAACATTATCAATGTTTCTTAATTATGAAGAAAAACAAGAACATCTTACAAATAAACACACAAACTAGTTAAAATACAAAGAGTATGTCAGCACGCACACTGACCCGCAAATCCTATTCGGACCAAGAATGATATCGACAGGGCAGGTAAAAATCTCATTGCCCTGGCCTGCACACCCCAAACATTCTTAACTTAATAAGTAAAAAGCGCAAATTAAGAAGGGAATGGCAAAGAATTCGCTCTCCTAAGCTTAAACAGGAGCTGAATGCATGTACAAAGGAATCACGTATTCTGTTACAGGCGGAAAAAGAAAGAAGTACGCAGTCGATCCTTCAGTCCTTGTGTGCTTCGATACAGACTGACTACCCCCTTTGGCGAACACTGAAGCATGCGAAGAGGCCCGTTCTTCGAGAAGCACCATTACGTTCTCAGAATGGAAGCTGGGCGAGGAATGATGAGGATAAAGCAAATGCTTTCGCCTGTCATCTTTCACAAGTCTTTAGACCCAATGAAGGCGCTCATCCTTCCAATATTTTAAACCCCCGGTAGCCTTACCACAAATCCGCTTCGATTTAAAAAGAAAGATTTAACTAATACCATTGTTCATGACTAGGGCTGGGAATCTTATGCACTAAAAATCGAAAATATGCGCATATCATATGCACTTAAAAGCCAGAAATATGCGCCATAAACAAGTAAAATATGTTTTTTAAAATATTTTCCTAATGTTTTATTGCCGGTACATAAATAAATAACCAGGGAACGGATTTTTAGGACCTAAAAACCTATAAAAAAGGCAAAATAAAATAACGAAATAGGCTGAAAAAGGCAAAATAAAATAGTGAAAAAGGCAGGAAAAGGCACTAGGTGTTGCAAAAAAGGCAAAAAAAGGCAAAACAAAATGGCGAAAAAGGCAGGAAAAGGCACTAGGTATTGCAAAAAAAGCAAAATAAGGCACTAAAAAAATACAGAAAATACGAAGAACAATCAAAAAATACATTTATTTTAGAAATGTTTATATTACAAGTAAAAAGAGAAAAACTATGAACTAGAAAATTTGTACTTAGAATCTTTGACTATTTTACCCTTTCTAGTTTCTAACTCATAAAGCTTTAATCTATATAGTTGTAGTAACATTGAACCACAAGATGCATTTTGAAGTTTTCTGGCAGCATTTTCATTCGATTTTCGCGAAGAAAAGCCTTGAATGTACTAAATGTGTGCTCGACGTAAGTTGATACAAGCGGCGCCCAATTTAAATATGGAATGTTTGAAACGTTCATATTATCAGGAATAAGGGCGTTTTCCTCGCCCTTTACAATTTTATCCACACCCCTTATTGTCTTCTCCAAGCCTTCGTTAGCTGAGAAAACGGCTTTGAATTTTTCCAACACCAATTTGGCAAGAGGTCTCTGCGCTTCTATAAGCCGCATGGGAAATGTGTATATTTTTTAATCTTTAAAAAAAAAATTGTAAATGCTATAATCACTTTTTTAAAGGTAGAAAAGGCAAAAAAAGGCAAATATCTTAAAAAAGGCAAAAAAAGGCAACATCAAATGTGTTTATATGGAATCAGGGAAAGCTAAATCGTGGACATTCTTAATCGAATATAGTATATCTCTTTAGCAGAAAAAAAAACAATTTCCATAAAATCCGTTCCCTGTAAATAACACATGTATTTTAACAAAATAGTAACGAAAACAATTCACTTCAAAATACAATACATATTTATGCATAAAATTAGTTTATAATCAAGCAGTCAGATACAATTTTGTGTAAATACACAGTTGAGAAAGTTTTCCATTTTAATTCCACAACTCGTGCAACCTACAGTCATTTGGCGGCTTTAATGAATTTCAGTACGTCATACAGAGAGAGCCAGCTTCACTCTAAACCCTTCTGAAGGAATGGCTTGCAGAGTATCTTTAGCCTCATCCTTGTAAAGGCGGGACACTAGCACCGGAAGTGTTCGACTGTCTCTTTTGAGCCAGAGTCATCGCAACTCTACACCAACGGACCAGTGCCCTGTGCACACTACAGTAAGTTAGTAGGTATCTTCTTTGCTCATTCCAAAGGGGACTTTGGTCTAAGTGGGTCGTAGGACACCCAGAACTGCCGGATAATCCTGTACGGTTACACCTCTGCTTAGTCTTCGAGTGATAAATTTCGGTAATTGTTGCTTTTATCTCCCTGAGCGGAGCACCCATGTCCACCGCGTGGGACACATTCAGTGCGGAGCCGCACCTTGCAAGTTAGTCCGCTGCCACGTTTCCGTAAATGTCCCTATGTGCCAGGAACCATATTATGGTAATTTCGTATTGATCAGAGATATAGGCTCCCTCCTACTGTCTTCCACTAGTTGAGATCTAACAGAGGTAGAAGAGAGTACTGAGTACTTCAATGGCCGCTTGACTATCCGCGAAGATATTCAGATGAATATTTAAGAAAAAATTATATGTATTTTTGTTCGGCACGTGATTTCGCACTAAATTTAAATGGTTGTAAATCAAGAAAAGCAAAAATATGTAAAAACTGTAAAATATGTGCAATAAATATGCAAAGACAGGTATTTTTTGCAAAATCGTGCATTTACTGCGCAATATGTACTATCGATTAAATGCCACTTTAAAGGAAATTTCATGATTCGTAAAGATAACTTAACCATTTCGATTTTAACATGCCCAATAAAAACATGCAATGGCATGAGATTCCGAGCCCTATTCATGACGTTCAGAACAATAATGCGCCTGGTTACGATAGGATTACAGATGAAATGATAAAGGAGCTACCACTAACTGCCGTAAGCTTTTTGTTACATATTTTTAATAAAATGCTTAAGTTGGGGCATTTCCCAGACTTATGGAAACTTTCAGAAATAATTATGGTGCCAAAGCTAGGCAAAGATCCGATGGCTTGATTTCTGTTTTTTCCAAAATATTTGAAAAACTGCTATTGAAAAAATACAACCTTCTCTAACAAGTAACCAAATAATATCACCACATCAGTTTGGTTTTCGTGAAAGACGTGACACTGGAGAACAAGTTCATAGAACTGTTTCTTGCCTCAGAAAAGCCTTCGAAGGGAAGCAATACTGCACCGGTGTATTTTTGGACATCTCTCAAGCTTTTGACAAAGTCTGGCATGAAGGCCTTACATACAAACTAAAGGTGTCACTCTGTGCAAATACGCATGCAATTCTGGATAGCTTTCTGCTGGGGTGAAACTTCAGTCAGGCAGAATTCCTTTAGAACGGAAAGTCACCCTATATATGCAGGTGTCCCTCAAAGCAGTGTTTTAGGACCCATATTGTACGTAATATACACCCGTGATGTGCCAACTGATGAAACTCTAACCATTTCATTATTTGCTGATGACACAGCTATCCTAAGCAATAGTTCAGACTAGGGATGTGCCGGATAGAGATTTTGTCGGATAATCGGATTCCGGATATCCTGTACAAAAATAAGAGCCAGATTCTGATATCCGATTGGATATCCGGTAGACTGCTGCACTTAATAAATTTCACAATATTGTTATATTAGGTTTTCTTTGTTTAACTATATTATCTGTTTTTTTCGAGCTGAGCTATCCAATACGTAATTAAAAATACAAAATTTCTTCTCCGAAATCCAAGCTATGATATTATTCTGTATTAAAAAGATAACTTCTCCGTCTGCAACCCGGATTTATCGATTACTTTTGGTAAATTGAGGAGAAACGTCAAAGACAAAAGATAAACAACAATGGACGGCGCTAAGAAAACCCGCGTGATTTATTTTGTTTTGTTTTAAAATGTGATGAAAATCTAACTAATATGCATGGTTACATATCGTTTCGCTTCCCGAATCGTTCGTAAGGCTTCACTGTTGCAATATTTTGTGACACACCTCTTCTTTTCTGACATCAATAAATCTAAAAACTGGGTAAACTAAATAATTCGAAAATATTAATCAGCGTGGAGAAACCTGCTGAATTATATGAAAAACGCCGAATTCTAGTGAAAGCTTCTATTGAAGAGCGAGCCAAGGATATTTAGCAATACTTTGGGGAAATCGCCAACGGCTCTGATACTGACTTCAGTGTTTGTAGTGATGTGGATATCCAAACGGTGGAGAAATGGAGAAATACCCAGACAAGAAGATCCTTTAATTTGGTGGAATCATAGACGGCCGCCGTGGTGCAGCGGTTAGCAGTACGCGCTAACATTCCGCAGGACCCGGGTTCAAGCCCGGTTCACCCCAACAAAAAAGAAAAAAACACTTAAGTTTTTTTGTAATTGCGGTCGCCCCTCAGCAGGCAATGGCAAACCTCCGAGTGTATGTATTTCTGCCATGAAAACAGCTTCTAATAAAAATGCAATCGCCGTTCGGAGTCGGCGTAATACCGCAGGTCACTCCCCTTGTATGACAACATTAATGCGCACGCCACAAATCGGAGGAGAAGCCCGGCCAGACACACTAACAAATGTGTAAGCATCAATTTATTATTATTAAAGTCGCCACCTTTCACAGTGAACTCGAAAAGAGTATTTAGTGCATCGTGTGGCATTTATGTTGGAAATAAGAACGGGTTCTTGACCGGTAATGCGGAAATGATTCTTTTCATAATGAAAAATATATAAATTTTAACTCTTAATTACTAATTAGATACTATTAAATTTTATTATAGAGATTCAAAAAAAAAACTTTGAAATAGATTCTTAAATAAAATTTTCTATAATCAAATCCGGAAAGGCCGGATAAGCCGGATTGCGGATATCTACCGGCTACCCGGCACATCCCTAGTTCAGACCCTAAAGAAGCTTCTTACAAGCTACAAGAATATTTGAAAAATTTAGAGCTTACGACTAGGTTCTTGGAGGATAAAGGTTAACGAAAGCAAGTGTGTTCAGACAACATTTACTTTGAAGAAAGAAACTTGACCACCACTAAAAATAAACAGCAAGGCTATTCCAAAAAAAGATAGTGTCAAGTACCTTGGGATGACACTATATTAGGGCTGCGCGATTAATTGATTACTCAAAATTTTAATTAATCATAAAGTAAGTAACTCAATTATTCGATTAATTGGAAATTATGATTACTCAAAAGTTCAGTTACCCGAGTAATCAAGATTTTTGATTTCCCAAAAACAAAAATATTTGAGTAAAATGCTTTATGATTAATCAACATTTCGAGTAAAATGAGTAATCAACATTTCAACTCTTTACATATGTATAAAGTAGTTAAAGTTCCTTGATACTTTGAAAACAACGTTTCTGTTTTCAAAAATTAAAACAAAAAATTTTTTTCATATACAGAATGTAAAAAAGAAAATAAGCATTTTCCAAAGCAAACTCTTTTAACGAGCAAAATTATTTTTTTTGAGTAATCATATTTCAAGTAACTTGATTAATCATCGTTTTGAGTAATCGAAATCTTGATTACTCGAGTAATTGATTAACCGAATAATTGATTAACCAACTTGCTCGAGTAATCGAATAATCGCACAGCCCTACACTATATAGAAGACTTACCTGGAAAAAGCATATAGAAAACCAAATTTCCCAAGCGAAACTAAGGGTGGTATTATCACTTGCGAAGCGAATGATTTTGGCGAAGCGAACTAAAGGGCAGAGAAGGCATTGAAAGTGTTCGCGATGCAAAGA
Organism: Rhagoletis zephyria; assembly: GCF_001687245.7. Lineage (NCBI taxonomy): Eukaryota > Metazoa > Arthropoda > Insecta > Diptera > Tephritidae > Rhagoletis > Rhagoletis zephyria. The sequence continues at coordinate 161,603 of NW_016157424.1, read as the reverse complement.
AATTCCACAAGCTGGTAAAAAATAACACTCTTAATGCATATTTAAGTTGCGTCCGCCAAGTGACAATACCGCCCTAAAACAAGCAAGTCTTCAATAGGTTATAGAACACAAATCTAAATTAAGCCTAGATAACAAGATGTTGATTTTTAATATGATGATTAAACCATGTTGGGCATATGGAATCGGGCTTTAGGGCAAAGCGTGCATTTCCGTTTTGAACAAACTTCAAACACTGCAGTGAAAAATTTTACGCGCCACATGCGGAGTACCGTGGTACATAAAAAATACGAATATCCACAAAGATCTTAATGTAAATACGGTGCATGAGAACATAAGAGGTCCAAGCACCAGTTACTCAGCACGGTTAATGAACCATCCAAGTCGACTAGCGAGAGATCTTCTTAGCCCCAGATATGCAAGAAGACGAAAAAGAAAGGATTTTTCCGATATTATCAAATGATGCGCAATATAATAAATTTCGACATCCGCAATATATCGATTTCGGTTCTGGACCTCTTCCTTTTAGACCGACTACCCAATACCAGTGTCAGTGCGGCTCGGAACTTGTCCTTTCCGATCGAACACAGCCTACTGGATTGTAATTATTTAAATACAGAGAAGCGAAGGCAGTCCGGCTCTGGAACTCGTCTTTTAAGACCGCCTGCCCAGCACGATATCCAGCGATGCTGCTGCCCGGAAACTTGTCCATTCTGACAGCCGCAACAACTGCAACAAATATATGTATATTTAAAAAAATACAAAATATCTAAGCATGGCCGCAGAAATTTTAAACTTAATGGTAGTTTGTAAGATTTGAAAACTTATTGTCAGTTGCGATAGAAAGATTCAACTAATAAATATATATGATACCAAAAATAAAAATAAAAAAAATCGAGCAAGGACGTTTAGCCACCTCACCACATCTTAGCCAAGGTAATATTGTACTTTTGAAAGAAGATATCACAATAAACAGCCACACCACTAATTTTATGATATACTAAAACTTGGTAGCTTTTGTTTTCTTTTTTTTTTTTCAAATAAAATACACTGGTGGAGTTGGAGTTTATATCAAGTCGCCACCATGGACAAAGCTGCAACGATACTGCTTGCTTGACAGCTCAGTGGTTCGCAGTATGTTGCTCCAATGTTTTTTAAAGAAATCCCAAGAAATAATATGGACATAGTGCAGCGAATTAAATAGCGAATACAGCGGCTCCGCTGGCTTGGCCATGTCGTTCGAATGGACACCGATGTTCCAGCTCTGAAAGTATTCAACTCGGAACCCGCTGGTGGTAGCAGAGAAAGAGGGAGGCCCCACTGAGATGAAAAGACCAGGTGGAGAAGGACTTGGCTTCACTTGGCATTTCCAATTGGCGTCAGTTGGCATAGAAAAGAAACGTGCTTTGTTAAAATCGGCCAAAATCGCTTAGTCGGTTACAGCGCTAAATAAAAAGAAGAGAAGAAATAAATAAAGCCACGAATTAGTTCTCCGTCAAGTATATATGGTTTATTGTCTATGTATATGTAAATAGAAGGTATACACCGAATATATTACCTCAAGTGATTGTGACGCAGCGTGGTGGCTGATGGTCGTCCCTTGTAGATCTCCAGAAAAGTATCCGCCACTAGGGCAGTTCTGTCGCTACTGTAAAAACATCGAAGATAACGTGCACAATATATTCTTCACTTGCGAGCACTCATTGACTTCGCGCATAATGTTGGAAGAAAGATATGGAAACATAACTACGAATAACATAATTGGGGTAATGATCTCCAGTGCAAAAAATAAGACGGATGTCTACCGAGGACACCCGAATGAAACGTCCCTACAAGAGATCAGCCCTGAGGCTCTAGCAGCGCGCTCCTGCATCTGAGGATATGCAGAATTGAGGAACCAGATGCGTAATTTTCGCAGGCTTTTAGTGGGTAGCCAAAGATGCTTCGGTGGGAGCCCCACAGTCGATTTAACAAGACGGCGTACTTACCTTAAATATTCAAAAAAATAAATATTTTTACCGTTTTTGCCGATTTAATCTCAATTTGAAATGGTTTTCGATATCGAACGATATAAACTGCTCACAAATTATAAAACTACATTTAATTGTAATTTGAATGTGATACTCCACCTGTATATACGATTAATTTTGACTTCAGAAATCAACTTTGAAAGTTATTAAAATTGCTGTTTCTGATGTTTTTATTTCACAATTATTCTCTAAATTATTGGAAAGTGTAGAAGATGTTCATAGTTGTGAAATTTTTTCGATATATGTACATATGTATTTACTTAAGAAAAAAATGTCCGATAAGACAAATAATTTATGTTATATTTGTGAATTGCTAACAGCAGCATAAGTTAAAATTTGCAAATAATAAAGCATTGGTTGATACCCTGCAGCAAAATTTAGGGACAGTCTGGCATAGCGCTAGTTCCGCCCTACAAATTTCAGAACTGTCTCTGAACTACTGCAAAAGGGATGCAGAGCTGGACGGTTGAAACTCATATATTGCTAGTTGCGCTGTCATCAATGTTACTCATCCTGGTCATGTAAAAGTTGACAAAAGATGCACAAATATACCATACTATAGTATTTTTTCGATTTTCTTAGGCCCTAAAACTAATAACAAAGTGTTTTCGATTATTTAATTATATAATTCTCTAGTTTATGGGGCAACTTCTAAAATATTTCCAAAAAAAGTCGTTATTGGTAACATTTATACATATATACGTACGTATAAAATTGAATGCAAAATATAACAATAAAATTAAGTTCAGTTACACTTAACAGCAAAAGTCTGCCGACACCATTTCTTTTTTAAATATTCACAGTATATTGAGAGTTAAAATTTGTTTGTTATTATTTTATAAAAATATGATCATGCTTAAAACAAAATAATATAAACCCTGTTTTAAAACTTTATACAAAACAAAGTTCAAATTAACGATTTTTCATCAAAATTACCTTTTAATCAGATTTAAAAAAAAAATAAACTAAAGGGGTTAACAATCCCACTTTGAAATTGGGGGGCTATTGATATGAACGATACTGTACATACGTAAATATATCACTGAGCACCCGAAATGTGTAGTTATGCAGTGATTTTTTTTTAATTTCCAATGTTTTTCATTTTAAATATTTTTCGTTAAGTTTTTATTTAGGTACTATGTCTCATACTCCATAAACCATTTAAACTCAAATTCCTAACTGCTGCAAACTTGATGGATCTCTAAAAACTGTCTTCAAAACTTCAAAAGTTTTAATCAGAGATATTTTTTAGAAATATTTCGAGTATTCTGTTTTGTAGCCCACCAAATTTTAGTGTAGTAAAGTGTAATCTTGCATCTTAAACGAAAATATTTAAATAAGAGAATACCTTCAAGTCGTGCGTAGAAAGAGTTATAAAAAATCAGTGCGATTAATTATTCAAAAATTTAATGGGCATATTTTTAAACTCTGATTTAAAATATTGAAGTTTTTATAACAGTTTCTAGAATTCTACTTAACTTCCAACACAGTAAGAAACGTGAATTTATTTGTTTATGTTATAATACTTATGAGCAGGGAACGGATTTTTAGGACCTAAAAACCTATAAAAAAGGCAAAATAAAATAAAGAAATAGGCTGGAAAAGGCAAAATAAAATAGCGAAAAAGGCAGGAAAAGGCACTAGGTATTGCAAAAAAGGCAAAAAAAGGCAAAACAAAATAGCGTAAAAGGCAGGAAAAGGCACTAGGTATTGCAAAAAAAAGCAAAATAAGGCACTAAAAAAAGACAGAAAATACGAGGAACAATAAAAAAATACATTTATTTTAGAAATGTTTATATTACATGTAAAAAGAGAAAAACTATGAACTAGTTTCATTATATGAAAAATTTGTACTTTGAATCTTTGACTATTTTATCCTTTCGAGTTTCTAACTCATAAAACTTTAATCTGTATAGTTGTAGTAACATTGAACCACAAGATGCATTTTGAAGTTTTCTGGCAGCATTTTCATTCGATTTTCGCGAAGAAAAGCCTTGAATGTACTAAATGNGGAGCATGTGTATATTTTTTAATCTTTAAAAAAAAAAATTGTAAATGCTATAATCACTTTTTTAAAGGTAGAAAAGGCAAAAAAAGGCAAATATCTTAAAAAAGTAAAAAAAAATACAAATATTTTAAAAAAGGCAAAATAAGGCAACATCAAATGTGTATATATGGAATCAGGGAACGCTAAATCGTGGACATTCTTAATCGAATATACTCTATCTCTTTAGCAGAAAAAAATGCAATTTCCATAAAATCCGTTCCCTGCTTATGAGCCATCCTTAAATAAGAAATTTACGAAAAATATCTAGCATGAAAATCATTGCGAATCTTCAAAATTCTATATATTCTTAATTCGATGCCGGGTAGTCTATGTATTAAGTTTCAATAAATTTAATACAATTTAACGGTGAGTTATCTCAAATAAGCATTCAATATATCACCGTTTTTTTCATTTTTTGAAACGACTTAGTTTAGATTTTTAATTATAAGCATAGTTGCCAACTTGGTGCTTTAAGCACTAGATTTAGTGCTTTTTGAAAATTAAAACGCCAAAAAAAAATTATTTAGTGCCTAGTGCCGTTTTTAGTGCTTTTTTTCTGAACTAAAATTACTCCGATATAGTTAAAACCTGAAATAATTTTTAAATATTTAAAGCTGTGGCAGCACTGAATTTACAAAAATCTACAAATTTAAATGCACTTAAATACAACCATGAGTGATAAAAAGCTGAACTTGCAAATTCACCTTGTTCAATTGTATTCGCGTTGAAAATGCTAGTAGATATGCGAGTAAGTTAAGTAATTCTTTTTTTTCTAATTATTTGTAAAAAATTTTATTTTTGTACCTCCTGAGTAAAACACATCGAGATATCCTAACCTCAAAGTGCCAAAATCACAGTATGCCAGAAAAAGTAAATTTGTGCAAAATAAATAGCTATAGTATTTTTTATATACAAAATTGTATGCGTGCTTATTTAAAGAAAAGGCTCTATACTATACTTCTTAGAACCAGCTCAAAACTTACCAAATTTTTTCTAGCCCGGAGGTAAACCTTTTGAACTATCTAGGAACTGTTGTTATATGAACTGTCTCAGAGCCATCTAAGCCAGAGTTAGCTCAGAACAAGAACAAAAGTTCTGCAGAGGTCGACAATTGTCACTTCGTAGGACATCGCCATGTTAAAAAAGACAGTAAAGCATTGAGTTGGGATAGATGAAGAACCAGTACCGTCACTTTTCGGGTTAGCTCAGCGCAAGTTCTGAACCAGTTTGATTTGCTGCAGGGTAGTTACACCATGTGTTTTAACCGTACGTTTACTAAAATTCAGTGGTATGAACCAGTGGTATGTGTGGGGCACCGAAATTGCGCATATGGAAACTGTGCATTTAGGCATTATTTCGGTTTCAACCGAAACTGTGCATGTATGCTTTATTTCGGTTTTTGCAATGAGTTATTTCGGTTTTCAACCGAAACTGTGCATGTATGCATACCTTTGTCTTTCACATATGCATTATGTATTTCGGTTTTCATCCGAAACTGTGCATGTACATATGCATTACTTCGTCTTTCACATATGCATTATTTCGGTTTTGAACCGAAATTGTGCATGCGTGCATTATTTCGGTTTTTGTTATATGCATTATTTCGGTTTTCTAAGGAAAGTGTGCATATGGATAATTTCGTTTTTTCTAATATGAATTATTTACTTCTACTTAGTAAGGGTTTTAATCCCTAAGCGCGGCTGAAAGCCGCCTACGCAGAGAGAAGTTCTGTGCAAAAATACTTCCACCCTTCTTTTCCGGCAACACAGAAAGGAGAGTTCTACTTAGTAAGGGTTATAATCCCTAAGCGCGGCCGAAGGCCGCCTACGCAGAAAAAAGTTCTGCGCAAAAATACTTCCGGTCCCCTTTTCCGGCAACACTGAAAGGAGAGTTCTACTCAGTAAGGGATATAGTCCCTAAGCGCGGCCGAAGGCCGTCCACGCAGAAAGAGGTTCTGCGCAAAAATACTTCCGCCCTACGTTTCCGGCAACACAGCAAGGTGAGTTCTTCTTAGTAAGGGTTATAATCCCTAAGCGCGGCCGAAAGCCGCCTACGCAGAAAGAAGTTCTGCGCAAAAATACTTCCGGTC
>NW_016157424.1:130981-155430 GCF_001687245.7 Rhagoletis zephyria | reverse complement strand
TTTTTCTTAACAGCGGTCGTCCCTCGGCAGGCAATGGCAAACCTCCGAGTGTATTTCTGCCATGAAAAACAGCTTCTCATAAAAATACAATCGCCGTTCGGAGTCGGCGTAAAACTGTAGGTCCCTCCGCTTTGTGTGACAACATCAAGGCGCACGCCACAAATCGGAGGAGAAGCTTGGCCAAACACTAACATATGTGTAAGCGCCAATCTATTATTATTATTTCGGTTTTCAACCGAAATTGTGCATATATGCATTATTTCGGTTTTTTTCGTATGCATTTTTTCGGGTTTCTTCGTATGCATTATTTCGGTTTTTTTCATATGCATTATTTCGTATGCACAGTTTCCATATGCACAATTTCAGGGTGCCTTATGTGTAGCATGTGCATCTGTAACAATAACTTGGAATTCAAAAAGTGGGAAAAAGATTCCCATTTTCAGTTCCAATGCTATGCTATGGCATTATCGGAAATACCACTCACAAAAAAACTGTTATTTTTGTTTAACAAACTTTTGTAAACACAAATATGAAATTTTTCCTTTTTGGTTGTTGTTGTTTCCGACAGGGTGGGTGTATGATGTATTATGGAACGAATTTCCGTCATCCCTTGTCAAATTTGGTTTGGAGACAAACCGGTTTCGGCGTTGTGCCATCTTCAGTGTCATTTTTCGTTCTGCATAATTTTTGTTGGTTGCTCGTATTTATACTCCTTGTTAACTACCTCTTTCTTTTGTTAGGTACGTCTTTTTAGTTTTGCAGTGTTTGCGGTACTCAATAGGTAGATGAATTGTTTTGGCTCGTTTTTGACGGCAGGTAGAAGTCCGTGATTTTTACCCCCTTTGTTTTTGCAGTCGGTGTATTCCGTCTCCAAACCAAATTTGACAAGGGATGACGGAAATTCGTTCCATAATACAAATATGAAACATGACATCTTGTGCATTATCCTTATCTTAAATCCGTAACGATGCCTATATCGGTCTTTAACAAAGATAAAGCGCCAACTAGTGACTACACTTATAGTGATGACCAGGGCCGAAAAGTTTAAGCTTATGCTTGGAATGCTTATTTTGCTTATTCATAGTTTCCAAGCTTAATTTTAACGATCATGCTTATTTTGCTTATTTCAATGTATAAAGCTAAGGACCGACCTTTTAAGAAAACGGTCCAGAAATAAATTGCTATTATTTCGTGTGTGTGAATAGTAGTGTCCAAGGAGTTTTGACATCTGATATTTTACAGCCTGTTGTCTCTCTTTTTGCTTCCGAAATAATGGAACGGGTATATATTTCTGTTGAAAACAAGGATACCTTGTTCTCTTCGCAAACAAACTTTAGCAAACCATAGAAGAAAGCGTAGCAAATTTCTTAAGAACTTCGTACTGCATAAGAAAATTTGGCTCAATAAATTTTTCTTGACCATTTCTTTGGGGTAGTTTTATTCGTCGAACTGTTTACAAATAATAACATAAAAAAGATTTGGTTTTTATTAAGCCGTAACTTCACTTGCATTTCTGCATGGGTACAAACATTTTAAAGCAATGGTGTTATTGAAAAGATTTAAAACTATTTATCACAAATGAAGAATAACGAATACTATTAAAAAAATATTAAAACGACCGGCGCACATAGGGACGAAACGAGAATATAGGACACCAAAAATGTTTACTCAATATGTATTTGACAGATTTCAATGGAAGTTGGTATTTAGGGGTCCTCGTTATCACTAATTTCGAAATATATATTAAATTTTTAAAATTCAAAATGGCGGATCAAATATGGCGGATGAACTAAAAAAAAAAATATTGATTGTTATGAAACTTGGTATCCAGGGGCATTCGTCGTCGCTGATTTCGAAACTGGTATTAAGTTTTCAAAATTCAAAATGGCGAATCAAATATGGCGGACGACCTTTTAAAACATTGGTGATTGTTATGAATCTTGGTATCCGGGGACGACGAATGATTTCGAAACTGGTATTAAATTTTCAAAATTAAAAATGGCGGATCCAATATGGCGGACGTCTTTTTTAAAATAATTATGGATTGTAATGAAACTTGATAGCTAAGAACTGTCGGAGTCACTGATTACGAATTAAAAATTTTATTTCCAAAATTCATATAATTATATATGTATGTATATAATTGAAATCAAGAAATTAGAAAACTATAACCTATTTAATCACACAATAGGGTGGCAAAAATATCTCAGCTAGACGGCCAAACTCTTAAATTTAATTTTGACCTCTAGATTACGATACCGTTTTCAGAAAATCCGTATCGCGCTAAAATTTTAAGATATTTAGTGTGGATATTTTCTGAAAAAAATTCAAACTTTAGCAAGGAAAAATTAAAAACATATATTTTTTTTTTAGTTTTTTCATTGTATTTAATCCTTTCTTTTACGAAAAAATCAAGCTACGAACGAAGAAAATCGGCGAATGAATAAAAGAATGGTGAATAAGCAAATGAAAATGAGAGATAACTTTTTTGTATGATAAACCTATGAGCAAGAAAGACAACAATACGTCGTATGGCATATGTTTAAACAGGCCAATTAGCTGAGGCAATTAAGCTTTAAATTGCGGCATTGAGTTAGGTGGTCACAACACACACACGTCAGCTGCGCAATTAGCGATACGAAATCAGCTGCTGGACTACCTACAGTGATGGAAAAGTTGGTACAATCGTACCTTTATTTAGTTTGAAAGTAAATTCGGTACAAACACACAATTTTAGGTACATTTCGAACGTAGCCAAATAACTTCTCAGGAAATCAGTTCCTATTTTTATTGACATTTCAATGCATTTTCTGGTGCGGGCAACTGATCTAATAGCTTCCCTCCTTTGTGAAGGGGTATACAAATGATACAGAAGCGTGGTCAAAGTAACGCAACTGTAGTTGATTTCGCCTGATAGACGGAAAATATTTCTTTTTAAAACGTCAGATAGAAGAAGTGGGAGGAAAGTGATTCACCTTTTCTACAACATAGTTTTGCCTCGAACTGCTCGAAGAGATTTGTTTTTAATGTGAGTAAAGAATTGTTATCCTCCTATTTTTCTTTATATAGAAATACATATTTACGTTTTATGTACATCAGTCTTAGGTAAAGATTTCTGCAAACTAGGTACAATATTATATAAATTAATTTTCCATCCCTAATGGAATATCAGCTGTAAAAGAGCACCAGAAACAAACAGCTGATTGCTCTTTGTTCAATAAACATACCTCCAAGTCAAAATTAAACATACCTAGCAGGGATGCATAGAGAATCTGATACAAATTAATTGCCACCTAATTATTAATTTGAATTTTTGTATGATAAATTGGGTAACAGTTAAGGCTTAAATTGGTGAAAAGGTTCCATTAGGTGCCTGTTTGAACATAGTCATAATCGTAGTACATGACATAAGAGTAACATTTTGCGACATTTTGAATTTTGAAAATACAATATTAATTTCGTAATCAGTGACTCTGAAACCCCCTGGATTCCAATTTTCATAATAATCTATAGTTTTTTTTAATTCGTACGCCATATTGCTCTGCCATTGTGAGTTTCGAAAATTTAATATGATATTCGTAATCAGTGACCGCGAATGCCCCTACGTAGAAGTTTCATTGAAATCAGTTAAATACATATGAAGAAAACATATTTGTCGTCCTAAATTCTCGATTCGTCCCAGTAACCGAAGAAAAACATGCTCTATTTAATGAAGGGGCGAAACGGGCGTGTCCGTTTATCGGAAAGTTCATGTATGGGAGAGCATTTTGTATGCAAAAAACAACCAAAAATTGTTCGTTCCCAAGAATGCGTCCGCTTATAGGAAATGTCCGCTTATTACAGCATCCGTCTATGAGAGGCTTCACTGTGTTATCATATTCTATCAAACGAGGATACTCCCAGCAAACATTGAGGTTAGTTATCGGTTAGAGAATGATTGGAGAACTAGCCACATTCTCCAATCTCAAACGTTAGAGAACGAAAGAGAAAACAAAAATGGGACATAGTTCTCGACTCGAGAAAATATTAATTCTCTAATCGAATTCTAAAGTTGTCTCTAATGGGATTCGAATGTGAATTTCAAACTGCTGTTTTGCTTTATTAAATAACACGCATTGTGTACAAAATTTGTATTAAATGTATTCGCAATAAAATAATAATGGATTATTTGAACTTAAAAATAATTTATAATTCTTCATTTGGAATATCACAGCGAACGGCAGTACGCGCGAGTGACGAAAGCAGCCACAGTAGCATGCTGAAATGACTCGCTTATATATACACGAGATGTTTGAGATATCGTTGGTAAGGTCAAAAAATTCGTATAATTTTCGTCACGAAATTGATATCATAAATTTTGTGTTTCTAATTCAGCTTTCGTCACTCGAATCATTTACCTCAAAGAGGTGTTTTATTTGATTGCTTATTTACATTTATTTGAATTTGCGTCGTTTCTCTAATCGTTCTCGAATCGAATTCTAATGTAGTTCTCTAACTTCGTCATCGACTCGAGAACGATTAGAGAATTACCCTAGTTATCTAATGCAGAAATCCAAATTCCTCTAACGTTGAAGACTGTGTTTGCTGGGCTATGTATAGCAAATCTTCAACCTTAGGGATATTTGTTGGACCACAAATTCGCAGGGTAACGAATGACGAACATTTTGCATCTAAATTAAGTCCAGTTGGACATGCGACAGTAGACCGGTTCAAAAAAAAATTGTTTTCATCTTTTCATGATATTAGTAGAGAAATGAGTTGCAATACATGTCCACAGACATTTTTTCAAAGGCTCTCCCCAATATCTTGAATATCGGATAAGCGAATCGTATTTGAATGTCAAAATTTTTTTATACAAATATATTATCGTCCTAGAACTCAAAATGTGTATAATTGGAAGCTATTTCGGGCTATTTCGAAATCACTGGGTTTCTTTCTAGGGGTAGTTTTTAACCTGGAACTCAATGTTGATATTTTTATCTTACCAAGCAATCTAAATTAATAGTAAATATAATCTCCAACTCAAAATTGACAAAATCATAAATATCAATTTTAAAATTTTCCCAAAATTTTTTCAATATTCTAAATACTATATACCATCCTATTCTATTTTTTCTGACCTTTTCAATGCCATCAACAGAATTTCGTTATATTTTTTTAAATCCGAGTTATTACCGATTTTTCTCAAAAGCAGCATTGTATTCGAGAAAAACAACTTTGAAGTTTACCAAGTTGATTTGGATGCTTCTGAACGTTTTAATGGATTGAAACTCGTTGCTCGGGGGGGTTTCGGGGTCTCTGATTACGAATCCGAAGTTAGTTTTCCAAAATTCAAAATGGCGGATGACTTTTTTAAAAATTTATCGGAATCGCTTGAAACTCGTTACTTTTTTTTGTGAAAGTAGCTAACTTGAAGCAGAGTTGTGAAAAATTCATTAAATTTTTTAATACATAGCATATTAATGTAAATGAAAAAGATTAATGCATTAATTTTTGATATTTAATGTAAATGAAAATTTGAATGCATTATTTCCGAAGAAACAATGCTAATGATTTTTTTTGTATCAATATTAAAATGTTTAAATGAATGCTATTGCAATAATTTATTGCATTAAATTTATAACAAGCATTAAAAACCCATTAACTAATTTTATTTTGAAGTAAAAATTCTTTGCTGACGTTGAGGGTAGAATTTTAAGGTCAAAAAAGATAGTGACGGCCGTTACGGCTGGTTGTCACTATGTCAAGCTCAATGGCATTTGTCGTTAAATAGGTAAAATCACATTGTCAAATGGAACTAAAAAACGGTTTATTGATTGATTTAGATCAGAGTAGGTCCTCAGTCGTGTACATGCGCTGGTAAACTGGCTATCTGTCCGTTTTTGGCTCATACTTAATACATGTAATCGGTATGCATCAACAATCAACATAAACATCTACAAAAGCACTCTGCGTTGCATGCACATTGGCTTTCATTTCCATAAAACATCTAACAATGTTTAGAAGAATTTTTCTACAAATACACATAATATAATAAAGCTGAAAAAACTATTAGTAATTATTCCAAGTCCTTCCAAAAGAAGTTATTTATATTTTACTAGAAAAAAAATTTATGGTTTTTAATAATGCAAACGAGCAAAAGTATTAAACATTTTAGTGCATTAAAATTTTTTCATTAGCATTAGCTTGGGTAATTTAATGAAAAAAAAATCTTTCCTTTTTGGTTGTTGTTGTTTCCGACAGGGTGGGTTTGGTTTGGAGACAAACCGGTTTCGGCGTTGTGCCATCTTCAGTGTCATTTTTCGTTCTGCATAATTTTTGTTAGTTGCTCGTATTTATACTCCTTGTTAACTACCTCTTTCTTTTGTTAGGTGCGTCTTTTTAGTTTTGCAGTGTTTGCGGTACTCAATAGGTAGATGAATTGTTTTGGCTCGTTTTTGACGGCAGGTAGAAGTCCGTGATTTTTACCCCTTTGTTTTTGCAGTTGGTGTATTCCCTTCCATATCTGTCCTTAATATTTTGTTGTTGTCATTCTTCTTCTTGTACAGTAGTTTTAGAGGTTCAAACAGTACGTCCGATACAGTATTTATTTGCTCATTTATTATTTGTCCTTTGAAGGTCTTCTGTTTATATATTTCCATATTTTCTAATATATTCAATCTTTGTCCTTTATGTTGTACACGGAGAAGTTCTGTTGTTTGTCCAATCTTCATTGGTGTGCATTTATTTTTGATCATGTGATTCGCGAAGTTCGATTCTATTGCAGCCTCTGGTTTTCGTTTTTTCTTATTATAATCCCTTATGTGTTCTCGATACCTTGTTCTTATATTTCGCCCTGTTTGTCCTATGTAAGTGTGTCGGCACTCGCAGGTTAACTTCTAAACACCCTGTTTATCTAGCGGGTCTTCCTCGCTTATTTTCTCTTTCAATATATTTCCCACTGTGTTCCTTGTTTTAAATGATGTCTGAATGTCGTACTTATGAAAGAATTTGGCAAGTTTGTAAGATGTCTTTCCTGTGTAAGTTAGAACTGCCCAAGTTTTTTTATTGTTTTCCTCTTTGCTAGTGTTTTTCGATTTTGTGTCCTTTCTTAACTTCTCCACCAGGCCTCTCCTATATCCGTTATTTTCCGCAATGGCATATATTGTATCCAGTTCCTTCTTGTAGCATTCTTCTGTTAGAGGGGTCCTTTCAATTGCGGTTAATTGCATTGGAAAGAGTGGCCCGTTTACTATAAGAGTCGATGAAAAAGTGAAAACCGATTTTTTCTGACCGTAGGTCCCTTTTAACTTTACGTGTCACTATTGTTCTTGTTTTTTACACACCTTTACTCTTTCAAAAATATACAATTTCATAAAATTTGAATGTCTATTTATCATATTGCTCTAGCGTTAGACGATCTAGAGTCCAAATGCATAAGTAGCCCATTACGCCCATTTGGGTACTTACAGTTGACATTATAGACAATGTTTTTATGTAAAAATAAAAATTTTTTTAAATGCTATAGACAAAAAAATCCAATAGAAAAATGTTTACTTAACTTATTTTTGTTTTCTATACGATGCACATTAATGTAAAAAATGTACAATTAAAGGTCATAATAAGACGGAAGAAATACATTTTGTTTCATTAAGTTGCGTTAAAAGGTTTCCAAGATACAGCGCTTTAAAGAAAGGTATGTATGGCGTTTTCTTAAAATTTAAGTCCCGTGCAAATAGGCAATCCTTCCTCATATCGGCAAAATATGCTGCACGTATACTCATGTCACCTAGACCTCCAATCTCTTCAACTTTCATCCAAATCCTTAGAGGTCGCGCACAGAGGTGGCCGCGGTGACATGAAATGCCTCTTATCCTAATCTTGGGGAAAGAAGAGATGTAAAAATATAAATCTGCAATGTTTTCGTTACGCCAAATTCAAACTTTGAGATATTGCGCATGCGCAATGTGGCTTTGCAAATCTCTATGTATGTAATGTTTTTTTTGCATTTTTCGAAGAACAAAATGATTTTATTTCTAAGGTATAATCATTATTCAGAATTTTATCGAGTTAGGGGAAAAAAATATGTGATCAAATTCGAATATTTCAAAATATTCTGAAGGATTTCAGAGAAGCTCTAAGTTATGCCCCGCTTATGCACAGCAGACGAAATTATACAATAATTTCACCTTGATTTCAGAGTTTCGACTTTGTTCCTGAATTCATATATAAACGTATATTCTGCGTAATGAAGAAATTAAAAATTGTTTCAGTATATGTACATATAAGATATTTAATGAGATTAAGTTTCATTTTAAAAGTTCAACAATATCCATCGCCTCAGGAAATTTTATATCAAAATAAAAAAAATAAAATTGCTATTACTGTTTATATAAATGATTACCATTTTATATAATGAACATACAAATTGAGAACTCCAATTTAACTTTGTCTGCATCATAACCACCCGGTGTTCATGCGCGGTGGCAAAACGAAACAAGCTATGTCTGCGTGTGCTGCTAATGAGAAAAATCGGTAATAGCTCGGATTTAATAAAGTATAACGAAATTCCGTTGACATCGGTGAAAAGGTCGGAAAATGGAATAGGACGGTATATAGTATTGATAATATTGGACAATTTTTGGGGATAGTTGGACAATTTGAAAATTGATATTCATGATTTTGTAAATTTTTAGTTGCAGATTCTATTTACTATTAATTTAGATTGTTTGGTAAGATAAAAATATCAACATATTTGAGTTCCTGGCTAAAAACTACCCCTAGTAACCTGATGATTTTTTCGAAATAGCTTCCAATTATACACATTTTGAGTTCTAAGACGATAATAGATTTATATGAAAAAGTTTTGACGTTCTAATACGATTCGCTAATCTGATATTCAAGATTATGGGGGGGAGTCTTTGAAAAAATTTCTGTGGGCATGTAGAGCAACTCATTTCTCTACTAATATGAAAAGATGAAAACAATTTTTGTTTGAACCGGTCTAAGCTTCATATGCCTAACCGAAAATTTCATTCCCAATAAAAGAAGTGCAAATTACGGCAACGTCGTTAGCGAGATTCTTTCCGCATACCCTGAAATGGGGTGTAATATGTGGCACCCTGAAATTGTGCATATGGAAACTGTGCATACGAAATAATGCATATGAAAAAAACCGAAATAATGCATACGAAAAATACCGAAATAATGCATATATGCACAGTTTCGGTTGAAAACCGAAATAATGCATATGAAAAAAACCGAAATAATTCATATATGCACAGTTTCGGTTGATAACCGCAATAATGCATATGAGAAAAAACCGAAATTATGCATATGCACACTTTCGTTTGAAACCCGAAATAATGCATATGAGAAAAACGAAGAAATGCATACATGCACAGTTTCGGTTGAAGACCGAAATAATGCATATGAGA
The DNA here is from genome assembly GCF_001687245.7 of Rhagoletis zephyria. NCBI lineage: Eukaryota > Metazoa > Arthropoda > Insecta > Diptera > Tephritidae > Rhagoletis > Rhagoletis zephyria. Next base: position 146,014 of record NW_016157424.1, on the reverse strand, counting down.
AAAACCCGAAATTATGCATATGCACACTTTCGCTTAAAAACCGAAATAGTGCGTATGACGAAAACCGAAATAGTGCGTATGACGAAAACCGAAATAGTGCATACATGCAGTTTCGGTTCAAATCCGAAATAATGCATATGAGAAAAACGAAGTAATGCATATATGCACAGTTTCGATTCAAAACCGAAATAATGCATATGACAGAAACCGAAACAGTGCATATATGCATAATTTCGACTCAAAACCGAAATAACGCATATGAGAAAAAAAAACTAAATTATGCATATGCATACTTTCGGTTATAATCCGAAATAATGAATATGACAAAAACGAAGTAATGCATACATGCACAGTTTCGGTTGAAAACAGTTTTTATTTTCTTTAAAAATTCCTAAACTAAGCTAAATAATGTACCTTTACAATCCTTCCATTTTTTGATAGAAATTATCTCTGGTTAGTTTTTATTAAAAAAAATTATAATAACGTACGCGACATAACGTACGCGACAGATTTTCCCCCATACAATATTTTTACTAGTAACACATATTAAATTAAATTTTTTCAGTTCTTCTCTCCACCGCTTCGCTTTTTCAAAACCTTTTTCCGCCATCTGAATACGAAATTTAAAGTTATAAAGCCGTTTGAATTCATTTGCTTGCATTTTCGGTTTACATTTTCATGGAAACACGCATATATGCGAAAGTCTGCGAATCATGGGAGTTTTTCTTTTCTTTAAATATTCCTAAACTAAGCTAAATAATGTACCTTTACAATCCTTTCATATTTTAAGAGAAATTATCTCTGGCTAGTTTTATATTAAAAAAACAATAACGTACGCGACAATTTTTCTCGTAACTAATAAAATGTATTTATTGAGAACTCTTCCCGCCACCGTTTCATTGTTTTGCAACTATTCTAAATAGTTTAAATGGAAAATTTGCAATTAACATTGGTTTTGATGTATCTGATTGAAATTTTCGTACTTACAGTAACGTATGCGACAAACTTAAAAGGGTAATAAAATTTTTTACTTCGGTTGGAAAGAAAATTTTACTGTATATCTTTAACTGGAAGAATTCTCGCTTAAGAATTGTAATCTGCATTACCTGCGACTGCCAATATACAAATGACCTAGACAAACAATGTTTTTGCATAACGTACGCGACATTAGAATACTATCAGAAGCAAATCAAAAAATTACCGTTAACCGAGCTCAAACTTCTCCTTTTTCTCATTTTTATAGTTAGTTGTTATTGCAAATTTGATTTTAAGATGTAATTGTAATGTTTCAAATCTCTTAATTTAGTTAATAGGAGAGAGAAAATAGTTCATTTCATTAGAGAAAACTGAGTCGAAGAGACACTCAGTTTTACTCTTAAATTTTGGAGTTTTAAAATTGCAATAAGCTGAAATACTTCTATAATATAAAAATTCGAGTATTTTACTCTTATTAATTCGTCTTAAAAACCCTTTTCAGTTATTTTTAGTTTTTCAGTCCTGGTTGACATTTTCATGGAAACACCCATATGAGAAAAACGAAGTAACGCATTCATGCACAGTTTCGGTTCAAATCCGAAATAATGCATATGAGAAAAACGAAGTAATGCATATATGCACAGTTTCGTTTGAAAACCGAAATAATGCATATGTGAAAAACGAAGTAATGCATACATGCACAGTTTCGGTTGAAAACCGAAATAATGCATATGTGAAAAACGAAGTAATGCATACATGCACAGTTTCGGTTGAAAACCGAAATAATGCATATGTAACCACACAGTAAGGATGAGCGCAACCTTTAGCACAAAAAATGCACAAATGTAAAGTGCAACCATGTTAATGTAGAGAAGATATCCAGATGACGCTTAAAATTGAAAAACGGCGAAATAAACCGAGCGACTCGCACGGAATAACTATTTTATAGACTTAAACGTCAGTCATTTGCATGTATACATAGATGAATAAATATTACAGACTCTTATCTCCTTCAGTTAATAGGACGATCCAGCATAGGCGCATTTTTTCAAAAATGTCTGCTTGGGTTCTGGCAAAGGATTCGTTTTGTGGATGGTCTTGATCTTTGGAAAAATATATTTCAATTTGTGCACTCTACCATTAATAAACGCTTCTTACATTTTTATTTCCTTCAGTGTAAAATATCCACTTAGTTTCTTATTTGGCTTCTTGAATGATTTGGTTGGTTTTAGTTATCTTATCACTTCTTCCGATAACCAAAATCGTTCGTATAATATTTTCTCGAAAAACTGTCAAAATTGCGTTTCACACTGAATTTCAAAATCATGCATGACAACGAAATCTATAATAGGCCGGTTGATTTGAAATTTTAAATTAAATGAATTTGAGTTTGTAATGGCCTTCTCTGATGCCATAAAAGTGCAAATAAAACTAAAGTATTTGTCAATGTTATTGTGGCTTATTAACATTTTATTTTTAATATTTTTTTTGAGCTTTGTGCCACGATTGTTTATTAGGAAAAATTGAACAAAGTCTAAGCGGTAGAAGTTATAGCAGCTATTTCGGAGATCACCACATCTCCTCATCAGACTTCTTTTTTCTGGACTTCTTCCCTGCTGAAGAAGAAGAAAGCTCAATAAAAATATTAAAAATAAAACTAAAATATTTTTGTAAAAAAATGTATATGTGCATTTGTACCTTTTGTTAATATTGTTTATAAATGCATTTCTTTAAAACTTTGTGAAAGATAACAAAACCACATTCCTGAAGATGCTAAAATGTTTATGGAAACTTTGTATAGTATAGTAAGCCCTTAGACCCTTCTTATGCATAGCGTATTTAGCTCTATAGACTATTCCGTTTGCCTATAATAGGGACCTTGCATGGTCAATTTGTTTGACCAAACTACGTGTCTGAGTAGTTTGATAATTTTACTTACACGCCTCACACAACCCATAAAATTTCAGTTTTTCGTTTTGGTTTAAGTTGAAGAAAAGCTTGAGTAAATTTTTCTTTTCATTTATTAACAGTGATCGGACTTTAAAAAAATTCTGTGTGGTAGAATCAGGAAAAAAATGCGGTAGATTTCAAAAAAAATGTGGTAGATCTTTGGATTTGGATCAAACTTTGTACAAAAATTAAAAAAATAAAATAGTGCATTTTAAATGAAGTAAAAACGCTGCATTAGAAGCAGCCATACGAAATGTCGATTATAGGGCCTGTGTCAATCGGTAACTATTTTCTCCGTGGTGAAACCGGGTGGAAAAATCTGCTAGGGCGTACAAATAAATTGAATTTTGCTGTGCCAAATGCAAAGTAAAATGTTGATAGTTGAAAAACCAAACAAACACCCGTGCGAAGGCTCTATTTTTGTGTGTTGCTGAAATTGTTAAAACTTATATTTATTTTATAACTTGCAAAGTAACGTGCGCTTTTTCAGCTTTAATTTTCATATTCATTCTTCATTACCGCCAAGCAATATTATGTGTATACATCTTTATAAGCTGTCAAAATTTTACCTAGCCCCATGAGCAGAGAACGAGCACACGCTCAAACAGCATAACCATCGCGTGTACGTATACAAGCGAGAGCGTAACGATCAGAACGCGACAGCATGCAAAATTAATTAAGCACACCAACAAATTCTCTCTTCTAGCTAACGCTTGTTTGTGGTAGTGCTCACGTCTGCCCATGAGCTAGGTAAAATTCTGACGTTCGTATTTACCACAAGATATGTAAAATTTCTACTTTGAGCCGTCATAATTCCCTATTTTCTATCAATCCACGGAAAGCGTTATCAAAATTCGATAAGTGCACGTTAGCGGAACTAGGCTATAACTTATGAAAAAATTCGAGAGGGGTATTAATCGTCGCGTTTAACGTGAATGATAATATTAATCCGAGAGCGGAAGTTAACGTTTTTAGTTCATTAAAGAGTTATTTGCAAAAAACACTGGCACTTTTCGCACTATGTTTTGACTTGTATTTGACGCAAATAAATGGAAAAAGTTAACTCAACTTAAAAAGCATTCATTAGTTTTTGTACATTTGTTATGTTTTAATGTAAGTATTCACGAAACTCTGTATTTAGTTGAAATATTTCGATGGTGAAAATCCGCACAACAATTTGTGAAGTTAGTTTATGTAAATAAGATGGAGGAAAACTGGTGCAAGTGTTTTTTGCAAATAACTCTTTAATGAATTAAAAACGTTAACTTCCGCTCTCGGATTAATATTATCATTCACGTTAAACGCGACGATTAATACCCCTCTCGAATTTTTTCATAAGTTATGGCCTAGTTCCGCTAACGTGCACTTATCGAATTTTGATAACGCTTTCCGTGGACTCTCGAATTTTTCTGTAAATTTTGACCTGATTCCACTAAAGTGTACTACTACCACAAATTCTTGCCATCTCTAAAACTTTTGCCGTTACCTATTTACGGCTCGTCTCCGCAGGTAAACGTATTTGCTTAACATGCTGTCTCCACAGGCAAAAGTTTTTATCTTGGTAATAATGTTATCAGGCAATATTTCGTCAATGGAGACCGCAAGCAATAACTATCGGAGCTTTTATCTTGATAAATATTGCCAACAATTTGGTAATTTGTCACCCACATTTTTATTTACATTATTGATATTTTAATATAAAAGCAAAAATGTAGCTGTTTTCTATTAAAATATTTGTTATTTTGTATTTGGATGTGAAATACCAAGTTTTCCAATCTTTTAGAGCTTGATATGCAGTTCAATGCGAGCGTGAGCGTGAGAAGTTAGCTTACTGCCAATATAGAAGTATTACATATATGATTGCAACCATAAACATTACATGTTTTAATTATTCAATATAGCAGTGAACAATTTTTCTGAATTTTCCATTTTAAAAACACCAATGGGTAACCAATAACTAACGAAGCATCAACTTTGTTTCTGATGCGCTGATTGCTCTAGCGATGCGTTTCGATAATAGCCCGAACACAATGAAAACGACGAGCTACGGACCACAGCTGTCAAATTATTTTAACACGTACTCTTATGTAGATAATTATTTTTGCGACGACCGGCCTACACGACGACTGTGGTTCTGGCCAGATTAGATCTATTTCTATTTTTCCAGCGACAGATAAGGTTCTTCCTCTTCTTTTATGTCAAACTGATACAAATTCATGATGTCGCTGCCGCGTTCAAAAAAATCATGTCGTCATCGACAAAGGGTTTAGATAATGAAGATAACAAATTGGAAGCTGTGCCCCGTATCTCCTGGTTTTTAATGTGTTCAGAACTTAACTTTTCGGATGCGTTTTGGAAAAGTATACATTGTCAATATTTTGTAGTTCGACGTTATGGAGCATCATACTTTGTACGTATGCAAAGCAATTGACGTTTTGGAAGTCAGCCAAATTTTTGCGGTTGACAACGCGCAAAAATACACACCATAGCCACTGCGGCAATTTTTGCACACAATTTTTACTGTCGTGTAGTTCGGCCCAATTTGACTTCGAAATCTTTGTATTGTTGACACAGATGGAACAAAATGAAAGGCGAAACAAATGTTTTAAAAACCATTTTTAAGTTTATAAACACTATTTGAAAAAATTTTAGAAAATATTTAGTTTCAAATGATAACCAATACTGAAAATTAAATTGAGAAATAAGAGAAATTTTTGTTCCAGTTTTTGTTGGGTGTGAAAACGCAGTGTTAAGTCGGGGACACGCATTGAGCGGTAAATCGGCGAGCGGCTGAGCGGCTCGGCTGATTAAAATTAAAACATATGAAAAACTATTGACGTGGGCACGCACTAAGTGGTATTTCTGAGCGGCTGAGCGGCATTTTTGTATGGCGCCGCATTGTCGCTCATTGCGTATCCTCGACCTTAGTTTAATTAATAATTTTATGTTATATATAATAAATTAATATTTATTACTTTTCATAAAGCTGGTAAGCATTGGTAAAGCTCAATCAATCGTAAAACAATTTCTATTTCTTTTCCGCGCACTTGCTCACAACGACAACCAGAGCTTGTTTTTTGTCAAGCATAAGATGAGATGGCCAAATAAATAACTCGTCAAATTAAAAATCAAAACTTTTTTATTTCCATGAATCAGAGCCGACAACGTGAAGTGTTGTGTAGGTGTAGCTACACGTAAAACCGACGATATAAATTTTATCACAGGCAATATTTGTACAAGGGTATTTTTTTATCTTGATAAAAGCATTTCTGAGATGGCTTCTAACAAATATTTTTGCCGGATTTAATCACTGAAAAAAATTTGAAAATTTGATATTTTACGTGTACACATTAACAAATATTTTAATAGAAAATAGCACATTTTTTGCTTTTATATTAAAATATCAATATTGCAAATAAAAATGTAGTTGTCAAACTACCAAATATCTGGCAATATTTATCAAGATAAAAGCTCTGAGAATTATTGCTTGCCAAGAGCAATATGCGGTCTCCATTGGCAAAATATTGCCTGATTACATTATTATCAAGATAAAAACTTTTGAATGTGGAGACAGCAAGTTAAATAATTTTTTGTAATGGGGGTGACACGCAAATTTGAATACCGTTTCAACGTACGATGTTTTAAATCAGGCATATATATGATACTGCGCGAAAGTATAGAGAATACCTATTCAGTGTCTTTGAGCCTTTTTCCCGATTTGGATCACTACGAATTGGTGAAGTAATACGTTTCGGTTTGAGTTTGATGTGTGGTGCTGTAAATTTGTGTGTGTAAAAATTTACATATTTTATATAAAAAGTGAAATGGCTGAACAAGAAAACAGTGAATTGCAAAATGACATTGCAACTGATTTGTCGGAAATCCCGTTCCACAAGTTGAGGCAAGATCAGTTCACTAAAGTTGAAATTGAATCCATGGTTGGATATCGATCGAATTCAAAAACAATATTTTGCATAACGGATAACCAAATGTACAGCTTCAACACAAAATCTGTGTTGGGCATATCATATTTGTGCTCATTTTTGACCAACAAGCGCAGAGAGTGTAAGAGCCGAATTTATGAAGTTCAACCAAATCAATTTATTAAACTAGTGGGTACGCCCATGCACAACCATCAGGATAGGTTACAAGAAAAAAAGGAGTTGTGCATCCTTAATGAAATAAAGCAGCGTTGCGGACAATTGGACTCTTTTTGTCAACAACACGGTTGACTGTACGCGATATTTTTAATGAAGTTTTATTGGAGTAAGTCTCAAAATTAAAATTTTTATAAATATTATACAATAATATAGTTTAATACAAAATTTCTACAATTATCCGTACTCATTATATTTTAAATAGGACAAGTTTATTTGCAATCGAGTAGCCATTATATGTAGAAATAGAAAAACTTGTTAAGTAATTTAAATAATTTCTGCGACTGCCTTTGCCACTACAAGTTATGTTTACGTTATTATTATGTATTAAAGTATTTACTTTTACCTTTTAAGGAATCCGGATGTTAAGTTGGAGTTTAAAAAGTTCGAACGTACATTGCAACTGATTCGTGACAAAACGATTCCGAAAAACCCAAAAAGTGTCGAAGAAATAAATGAGGCTTTTCGCAATGAAGAAGTTATGAACACTCTAGATCGATTAAAGCATCTTGACCATGATATTTTTTTCGATGCGTGTATAGACACAGCAACACATCCATTCTGCGTATTTTCGTCGAAATATTCCGTTTCTTTAATAAAGAGCCATATTGAGCCAAATCGCAGACATTACATGGTTGATGCTACTTTCAAAGTGGTACCAGTGGGCCATTTAATCAATTATTGATTATTTATGTCTGTTACATCAAATCCGTAAGTTGGTTTTTACCTATTTTTGTTTCAAGTTAAACAATAATTTTTTTAATTTTGTAGGTCTTTCCATTTGCTTTTATCTTGATGTCCAGAAAAACTGAAGAGGCATATATTGATGTTTTCAGCTACATTAATGATAACGTAATTGATTTGGAATGTGCAAACTTTTCGTCATGCCTCAAAAATTTCAGGCTTCTTAATATATTTGCGGTCCGAAAGGGAAGCCGCTACTATATTTCGACAATTATTATGTTTGCCATTGCTGCCAGCCGATCATATTTTGACAACGTTTAAATTATTAGAGGAGAAAGCTAGCTAAGTAGTTGCCGTAAAAAAATGTAGCCATCTAAAACAGCCGTCAATTAGTCACTAAAAAATGAATGCATCTAGTTACTTACATTAAAATTATGTAGCCATCCTAATTAGTTTTAATTAACCGTCAAAAATATACGTTTTACAACACTCAATAAAAATTTTGTAGTGTTATGCAAGCCGAATATTTAACAAAATTTATACATTACCAACTCCTCAATAACAAACGAAGTAAAATAACAATGTAAAATTGCACGAATTTTTAAGACTACAAGTCATAGAGCAATACCTGGCTCTATTAAAAAAAAAACTTTATTAATTTTTCCTAAAAAGTTGTGTCAGTTAAGTTATTAATTTAACACATGTATAGCCGTTTCTATTTTCTGAGAAAAGTGAATATTTCGAATCTTACTAACTAAACTTAAAATTGCCTAACGAAGTACCTTAATCCATGAAATCACGTAAATGATAAGTTGTATCTCATGTTATTATAAGTCTTCACACCAAGCTCGGTACTCGGTAACTCGGTGTTTGGTAATTTTTTCTACTGTATTTTTTCGTGTAAAATAGGGTGAACACCGAGTTACCGAGTACTAAGCTTCGGTGTGAAGACCCATATTCTGTTCGAGCAAAACCAAAGTTTTCGTTTTGTGATTTCCATTTTAAATAGGAGGGCCCTGAGAAAATTACAGTATTTGGTCATTTGGTATTTGGTTTCCGCACCACAGCTGAAATTGAAGCGTATAATAACCAGCTTGGTGAGAAGATAGCAAAAACAGTGGGTTCTTTAGGTTTCTTGTTGCGATAGGGCAACAGGAATACATTAAATCGAATGAGATGGAGCTTTACATCCAAAGCGGTGGTTCAACTGCATATAAACAAAAAAAATTTTATATGGTAATATATTTATTTTTACTACCACAAAAGTGTTTAAAAAAATTTTATTTTATTCAGAACCGAAACAAACGAATAGCTGAAGCTTCTGAACTATTATCAACTGACACATTGACACCAATTGACTTTATAAACAGAATTTTGTATGACGATGAGTATCTGTCCGAAGGTCTAACAAAATTTGTTGATGGCGCAGTTACAGGGGATGACGAATCGGAGTTAATAAGGGAAATTGAATCTGAAGTGTCGGAACTCCTAGATGATGATACCGCTTCTAATGGTAATAACGACAATGACGAACCGAAAGAAGGCACATGCATTACTTGTCTAACATCATTAGCTTCGATAGTTTTCCCAGAATGCTCACATATGCCTTTGTGTACCGCGTGTTATAAACAAATGAAAGAGATCCATTACCATGATTCAATTGTAGCATATTGTAGCACGATATCTTCCAATGTTATTGAAGTAAGAGTTACTTCGTTCAATTAAAAAGCTTCACGATGGTATATATACACTGGCGATCAGAACCGAGTGCGAATTAATAATAAGCGGATTGCTTTGAAATTTTTGGCAATTGGTCCTTATTATCGAAGGAATAAATCCTAGTATACAGAAAAAATAAGCTTAAACAAGAAACAAGCGATTCACAGAAAAAACGTAAGGCAGCTATTCACTCAGTTTTGAAATTTTTTGTTTTGAGATTTTTGAAGGTTGATACCAACGGGATTGTGGAGACTCCATTGTTTTTAATTGCGGTTTTCATACGTCCGAGAATGCTCTCTACTGAGCTTTCTTTGATTTCGCTCGGAATATTTCCCCGTTATAATTCTACTCGTATCCAAAGCTCTTCCATGTTACTCGGAGCTCGCTTGTGCTATGCCAATTCCCTCTTGACCACAGCGCAAAGCTTTTCGATGGTGTTGAGATCTGGACTTTGTGCTGGTCACTGCGTGAAAATTTTGCTCAAGCAGCCGGTGGAGTCGAGTCTTTTCAGAATTCTTTGGATCTCCGTCATGCTGGCAAACGACCTCTTTCTCGGGGTATGCGCTTTTGTCTGCAAAAACCGGAAAATTTGTTTGGAGAATATGGAGATAGTCTTCCTTCTTCGTTACTCCTTTCATTTTAACTAATGCACCAAATGCAGCCAAGCAATCCGCTTGTTATTAAAAAAGTTATGCTACTGTAAGTAATAAAATGTCGTACATGCACTCGGTTTTCATCGCCAGTGTATATACGCGTAGATTTTTAACATACAAATTTATTTAAGTTACACCAGGAATTAATAAGTTATTAAAAATGCCCGAACTTATTAATTTCGTCAACAGTATTATCCAAAAGCGTCTAGTCTATACCAAAGACAGGATTGAAAAAACTGCAAGCTTCATAGCGAATGAAAGCCTTAATTCAGTTTCTAAGTTCCAATTTTGTATACAAAAAATAAATGAAGTATTAAAAACAATTCCAAATATCGCCCGAAGAAATAATAATGCGATAAGAAAGCGACTCACTCAGCTAATAAGAAAACGACTCGCCCCGGCGAGTTGCCCTCGGCGGACGTTTTAGGGCGACTGGTAATAAGATAAGATACGATAGCGATATTCGTTCGTCTGACTCGAGAGTCGGTTTGGATGTATTTGTGAAAATAAATAGGTGCGTTCCAGCGATTTTTGGACTAAAACCTGAAGAACTGTTAAAGAGCAAAATATGGCTGAGTTCCAAGTTGGTATATTGCAAAACGTCAGCATAACTTATAGAAATGACCAATTTGCGCAACTAAGTTCCAATTCGGCATTTGTACATGCCCTACAGTACGGGGGAGCGACTACAGGACTAATTAATCGGTAGCTACCTGGTAAACTCCGCCAATTACCGACCGACTACTTGCAGTGTATTTCATCTATTACTTTTACAAAGCAATGTCCTTGGCGGTAGTCACCATCGGCTTTCTCTGCACTACCGGGAGTTACTGAAGTAGTCACTTGCGTGATTTATGGGCGCCCTCTGTCGTAGTTTTTCGCTATTGTGCTTCCTACTGGTTCGACTCTGCACTACCATGTGCACTACCACGGGTTATAGAGTAGCTACTTACCTAGGAGTCGGTGCAGTAGCGGTTCAAAAGTAGCGATTGAATCCAGCAGTACTGGAGGGTGGTTGCGAATTTTGGAGATTTCGATCAGTTATAGTTTAGAAATAAAAGAGGCTGATGCTTTCCAGTACACCAACTTGGAACTCAGCTTATCTCTCAGATGAGAGAGCAACGGAAGAACTGAGAAAAACTGTCATATATGCACAACCACGGTTAAAAGCCGAATTTGACTTAGTTGCGTAGATAAAACATTTCCATCATTAGTTTAGAAATAAAAATTCTGATGCTTTGGCTTGAGGCATTTCTGAACGCGCCCTTCATTTTTTATTTGATTAAAATGACTGATTTTTCGCTTTAAACTCCGTTTGAAATTTTTTCAAAGGCAGTTGAAAAATATATATACATATGTATACTAGCAGACCCGGCGAACTTCGTCCCGCCCAAAATATTTTTTTTTGTATTGAAACATTTTGGTCCAACATTTGGTAATTCTCTAGTGTAGGGTAACAACCCCTAAAAAAGGTCCGAAAAAGTCGGGAGGGGTACCAAACGACGTGTTTCGGTCCCCCTATTAACAATCTGGAGGGGGAAGGCTAATATTATTGACCATTTAAAAGTTATGAACAAAAAACTTTTGTTAAATTTCGTTGTTTTCTGTGGGCAATTACACCGACAAAGATTCACTAAATCACCTGTTCTCACTTTTTAAACACTATTAAAATATATAATTTAACTTATTTATTAAACAAACACATAGTTTTATCAACCTAAGATAGATTATTTTGTTATTAAAAAGAAGCTGACAATCTTTGCGAACTGAAACGCGAGATTCCACAATAGCTATAGTGCTGCCACTGTATTAGTATTTCGTAATAATTCACTTTTCCTTATAAGGTGTGTGCACTGTTCAATGCTTTTCGGTATCTTTTTTCGTATAATATATATATAAATAATGAAAATTTTGGGAAATGTTTAGCTATTTATACAACGATTTAGGGGTGGGGGCGGAGGAGGAGGCGGTGTGGGCCCAACAAATCCCCCCTAAACGAAAGAGGATTGACGCCGCTTTATGAAAAGTCATCCCTCCCCCCCCAACCCCTCCCACAGTCCTCTGGGGAGCTGTTTGAAAATAGGGGAATTTTAGATTTTTTGCAAGGAAAAAACAAAGTTAAACTTGCGTCCGAAGAAGGGGGGCTGAACACCTTTTGCAGAGAACACCTTTCTGCGTAGGCGGCCTTCGGCCGCGCTTAGGGATTATAACCCTTACTACGTAGAATTCTCCTTTCTGTGTGACATAACTGGGGCTACCGACCCAGTGATGTAACCTTGGGAAAGGATGAGGTAACTAGAATTCCCTTTCTGTGTGGTAAACCTGGGGCTGCCGCCCAGTGATGTCTATTTTGGTTACTGGGTGTTTTATAAAAATATCTTCTATATAAAAATGTATATACAAATTTATAACAAAAATTTGCAACAAATACCATATTTCCAACCGACATTATTGTTAAATTAATGCACAGATTTAGTAAATTAAATTTTTGTAATAAAGCGTGAACTGTTGTCTTCAAGTGTGTGTAAACGTTTTTTGATTCGATTCACGCGTTTGGGCACAGCAACCCAAAATGGAAACCTACATACCAAATTTCGTTAAGATATCGCAATTTTTACTCAAGTTATCGTGTACACGGATGGACGGACAGACGGACGGACAGACAAACATGGCTTAATCGACTTCTCTTTTCATTCTGTCCATTTATGTATACATTTGTCTATATCTATCTCGATTCGTTTTGGCTGTTACAAACAACCGTTATGTGAACAAAGTTATAATACCCTTGTGCACAAGTGCGCTCGGGTCAAAATGTGGTATGTACAAAAACTAATAGAAAACGTTCGTAACAATCTTATTTTATATGATGTGAAAATTAAGTGAATTGTACATCGGAATTCGGCGCGAAAAAATCGCGCAAGTGTGCGCACGATTGCGGATTCGAAATAACAGCCGACTACCAACTACCAAAACCCAGTGTATACAGCGGGCACAGTTCAGTGTTCCAGCTGTCCTACAGTCACATGTGCAGCAGTAAAATGACGACAAAAACAAAATTTGTTGACAACTATCCAAAAAAAAAAAACNAATTAAATTTTTGTAATAAAGCGTGAACTGTTGTCTTCAAGTGTGTGTAAACGTTTTTTGATTCGATTCACGCGTTTGGGCACAGCAACCCAAAATCGTTGTACAAATTCATAAACAGTACCCAAAATTTTTAATAAAAAATCGCGAGAAAATTTTTTATAAAAAATCGCACTTTTGGCACTCCATGATGCTTAGTTTTAATTACAGCTTTAATAACTGTAAGCCATAAAAGTAGCGCTGCCATGGTATAGCGAAATTTGCTATTATATTTTGGTTAGAATATCTTATTTAGGTGAAAGTAAAAAAAGAAGAAGTGTATAGTGTAAACTGAGTATAATAGCGCAAATGAAATGTGAAATAAAGTGGCAATACCAGCGATTTGAGGTTATAATAATTTTGGCAGGCGCAAAGTTTGTTTACTATGTTTTATTAACGAAATATATAAAAGTGAGTAAATGATTTGGTTTGCATAAAATTTTTAACCGGAGACGTTTTAGTAGTGTTTTAAAAGTGGAAACTGGTGATTTAGTGCATTTTTGACGTGGTAATTGCTCATAGAAAACAACGAAATTTAACAAAAGTTTTTTGTTTATAACTTTTAAATGGTTAATAATATTAGCCCTCCCCCTACAGATTGTTAATAGGGTGGCAGAAACGCCACCTTACCTTCTAATGTTTTTGTCATGCTCTTAGCGGTTACCTTCAAATTTTTGTCTCATGGCTAAAAAAAAAACATTTGCTTAGTAAATAAATTCAAAATTTGGTAATTCTCTAGGGTGGGGTAACAACCCCTAAAAAAGGTGCGGAAAGGTCGGGAGGGGTACCAAACGACGCGTTTCGGCCCCCCTAATAACAATCCGGAGGGGGGGAGCTAATATTATTAACCATTTAAAAGTTATGAACAAAAAACTTTTGTTAAATTTCGTTGTTTTCTATGGGCAATTACACCGACAAAGATTCACTAAATCACCTGTTCTCACTTTTTAAACACGCTGCGGCGCGATTTTTTATTAAAAATTTTCGCCTGGTCCACAAAAAAAAAAACGATGAAATGTTCCTTTGACCAAACCTAGTCCATGAGATGTTTTTGGGGGTCGAAAAAAATCTAGACATGATGGAGCCAAACGGACTTCAGATTCGGGTTCAGTGACCCCAAAAACATATAACAGACTAGGTTTGGTCAAAGGAACCTTTCATAGATTTTTTTTGTGGACCTGTGTTATCAAGTGAAAAACTAAAGCTATATACAGAGGAAAAATTTCAAATCAAGTGTTAGACACTTAATTTTAATTTTGGATTGTTATTTAAATGCCATTTAACTTTCGTTGGGTATCAGATCAACTTTATTTAAATAAGCCAAACCAGTGGCGACACTATTGCTTGCTCCTTGAAATTGTTGTTGCATTTGTTTGTTTGCTTATATTTTGTACTGAACAGCTGATTGTTCTTTGGCAAGATTGATAAAACAACCCATCTATCAACCTTAGTTCTTTGGTTAAAACACAGGGTTGCATATCTCATATTAAAATAGCCAATCACCTTATTTATATGGCATCAAACACGGTATCGAATAAACTCGTGTCAATACGAATCAAAAATTGTTTCACAAAATCCTGGTTCATCTGTCAAGCAGTCACTTTACGCACCAATTTGCACCTTTTCACAAAGGGGGTGTTCCCATTAAAGCATCGTAAGCTCACGAGTTTTACACAGTTTAAGACATTACGAGTTTAGGTGAATTCCCTAAGAGTTTTTTTAACTGGGCGTTTGACAGCAAACCTTTTAGTTTGTAAAATGTCGCCAAAAGC
>NW_016157424.1:92178-130354 GCF_001687245.7 Rhagoletis zephyria | reverse complement strand
TTCAATAACAGAGCTATTTGCCCATACCTTTAGTATTACCCGCTAATGTTTACAGCGCGAAGAATAATAGAGTTAGTCAGTGACTTTTACATCGCGTTAAAACGCCTGTACTGAACATTATTCCACTTCACACTTCCACTCGAACAATTGGCCGAGTAAACGTTGCAAACCTTTGGTGAAGCAATTGGAGCGTGTATACTATGCATTTTGTCGACTTTGGCGCCTTCAGGCGATTTTCGCTGGCAATTACGGCGCATTTACATTGGACAATGCTGTCAAGACAATGAAGATATACGTATTAGTTGTCAAAATTGTTCCAATGGAAAAGTGTGCATGTATTAGAGAATAAATTTGCATGTATTGCTATTGTCATGTCAGAATTGACCGATCTAAACCCTAAGTTACCTTGGGTGTTGCATCCATGTATCGAATGCAGAAAAAAATCGATATTTATTCTTCAATACATCGAGTGTTATCAATGCTTAACAGCCCGTCTTCACATGCTTGAAAATCTCGCTCGCGTGACGAAGCATGCAGACCACAAAAAGTAAGATGCATACTTTTTCTCGCATACCGAGCGGTTTCCGAGCTCTCACTTGCTTTCAATTGTAATTTTTGTTGTTTAACAGCTATGTATTTTCTAATTTCTCAGAATTTTTCAGAGAACCAACATCTCTTATTTTGGTGGAAAATACAAGTTTAGAGGCGACCATTTTATTGTATGCAGATTCTCAAATTTTTTCTGGCTTTTGGCGACATTTTACAAACTAAAAGGTTTGCTGTCAAACGCCCAGTTAAAAAAACTCTTAGGGAATTCACCTAAACTCGTAATGTCTTAAACTGTGTAAAACTAGTGAGCTTACGAGGCTTTAATGGGAACACCCCCTTTGTGAAAAGGTGCAAATTGGTGCGTAAAGTGACTGCTTGACAGATCAACCAGGATTTTGTGAAAAAATTTTTGATTCGTATTGACACGAGTTTATTCGATACCGTGTTTGATGCCATATAAATAATGTGATTGGCTAATTTAATATGAGATATGCAACCCTGTGTTTTAACCAAAGAACTAAGGTTGATAGATGGGTTGTTTTATCAATCTTGCCAAAGAACAATCAGCTGTTCAGTACAAAATATAAGCAAACAAACAAATGCAACAACAATTTCAAGGAGCAAGCAATAGTGTCGCCACTGGTTTGGCTTATTTAAATAAAGTTGATCTGATACCCAACGAAAGTTAAATGGCATTTAAATAACAATCCAAAATTAAAATTAAGTGTCTAACACTTGATTAACGTCGCGTTTTATTTTCATTGAAGACTTTATTTACTTTTTCTTGAAATTTTTCCTCTGTATATAGCTTTAGTTTTTCACTTGATAACACAGGTCCACAAAAAAAAATCTATGAAAGGTTCCTTTGACCAATTCTAGTCTGTTATATGTTTTGGGGTCGCTGAACCCGAATCTGAAGTCCGTTTGGCTCCATCATGTCTAGATTTTTTTCGACCCCCAAAAACATCTCATGGACTAGGTTTGGTCAAAGGAACATTTCATCGTTTTTTTTTTTGTGGACCAGGCGAAAATTTTTAATAAAAAATCGCGCCGCAGCGTGTTTAAAAAGTGAGAACAGGTGATTTAGTGAATCTTTGTCGGTGTAATTGCCCATAGAAAACAACGAAATTTAACAAAAGTTTTTTGTTCATAACTTTTAAATGGTTAATAATATTAGCTCCCCCCCTCCNTTTTACGTATCTATGTATGCGTTGATTTGTTACTTTCGATAGCATATGTTTTGTCAACACTGGAACTTACATTTTTGTACATGTAACTTTAATTTTTGTACATGTAGCCCCTGGTAATGGCATTTTAATTATTAATTTAGCTAACAATTTGAATTGCAAACTACCTTACAGCTTTTTATTAAGGAGATTTTTGACAACTTCCTCCTCTGAGCGACCGATTTAAAGCATACATGCATAGTTTCGGTTCGAAATCGAAGTGAAACGTAAAAATAACAAAATACCGAAATTTTTCATATCGCCTATCTTACGGCACTCAAGTTTTACAGGAGAGCGAAAATCCGGTTTTTCTTTGAAGGCATTGCCTTGAAGGCGGTATTTTCTCTACCTATTATTTTACAAATCTGTTATTTTAATATCAATTTTACGATTTTGACGCATAAACCTCTGTAACTGGAGTTCGGGGTTACCGAATTTCATTTTTGCCACAACGTCGATTTAGGCGGTTTTGCAACTTGTCGATGGGCGGTTTTGCAAAAACATCGACGATATGCATATTTTCGTTAGAAAACCGAAATAATGCATATGGGAAACCGAAGTAATGCGTACATGCACAGTTTCGGTTCAACACTGAAATAATGCATATGGGAAAAACGAAGTAATGCATACATGCACAGTTTCGGGTGAAACCGAAATAATGCATATGAGAAAAACGAAGTAATGCGAAATAATGTATATGAGAAAAACGAAGTAATGCGAAATAATGTATATGAGAAAAACGAAGTAATGCGAAATAATGTATATGAGAAAAACGAAGTAATGCATACATGCACAGTTTCGGTTCAAAACCGAGATAATGCATGTGGGAAAAACGAAGTAATGCATACATGCACAGTTTCGGGTGAAACCGAAATAATGCATATGAGAAAAACGAAGTAATGCGAAATAATGTATATGGGAAAAACGAAATAATGCATACACGCACAGTTTCGGTTGAAACCCGAAGTAGTGCATATGGAAAAAACGAAGTAATGCATACATGCACAGTTTCGGTTCAAAACCGAAATAATGCATATGGTAAAAACGAAGTAATGCATACATGCACAGTTTCGATTCAAAACCAAAATAATGCATATGACAGAAACCGAAATAGTGCATATATGCACAATTTCGACTCAAAACCGAAATAACGCATATGAGAAAAAAACGAAATTATGCATATGCATACTTTCGGTTATAATCCGAAATANTCCGGTTTTTCTTTGAAGGCATTGCCTTGAGAGGCGGTATTTTCTCTACCTATTATTTTACAAATCTGTTATTTCAATATCGATTTTACGATTTTGACGCATAAATCTCTGTAACTGGAGTTCGGGGTTACCGAATCTCATTTTTGCCACAACGTCGATTTAGGCGGTTTTGCAACTTGTCGATGGGCGGTTTTGCAAAAACATTGACGATATGCATATATTCGTTAGAAAACCGAAATAATGCATATGGGAAAACGAAGTAATGCATACATGCACAGTTTCGGTTCAAAACCGAAATAATGCATATGGGAAAAACGAAGTAATGCATACATGCACAGTATCGATTCAAAACCAAAATAATGCATACGTGAAAAACGAAGTAATGCATTCATGCACAGTTTCGGGTTAAAACCGAAATAATGCATATTAGAAAACCCCGAAATTATGCATATGCACACTTTCGCTTGAAAACCGAAATAATGCATATGACGAAAACCGAAATAATGCATACATGCACAGTTTCGGTTCAAATCCGAAATAATGTATATGAGAAAAACGAAGTGATGCATATATGCACAGTTTCGTTTGAAAACCTAAATAATGCATATGACAGAAACCGAAATAGTGCATATATGCACAATTTCGACTCAAAACCGAAATAACGCATATGAGAAAAAAACGAAATTATGCATATGCATACTTTCGGTTATAATCCGAAATAATGCATATAAAAAAAACGAAGTAATGCATACATGCTCAGTTTCGGTTGAAAACCGAAATAATTCATATGAGAAAATACCGAAATTATGCATATATGCACAGTTTCGGTTAAAACCGAAATAATGTCTAAATGCACAGTTTCGATATGCGCAATTTCGGTGCCCCTAATATGTCAATCAAATTTCATTTTCTACATTCACACTTAACTTGGGTCAGTTAAGTGGCGAACAAGGTGAGAGGATGCATCAGGAATAGATGCGTTTTAAAAGCGAAATAATGCATACGAAAAAAAACGAAGTGATGCATACATGCACAGTTTCGGTTCAAAACCGAAATAATGCATATGACAAAAACCGAAATAGTGCATATATGCACAGTTTCGGTTAAAACCGAAATAATGTCTAAATGCACAGTTTCGATATGCGCAATTTCGGTGCCCCTAATATGTCAATCAAATTTCATTTTCTACATTCACACTTAACTTGGGTCAGTTAAGTGGCGAACAAGGTGAGAGGATGCATCAGGAATAGATGCGTTTTAAAAGCGAAATAATGCATACGAAAAAAAACGAAGTGATGCATACATGCACAGTTTCGGTTCAAAACCGAAATAATGCATATGACAAAAACCGAAATAGTGCATATATGCACAGTTTCGGTTAAAAGCGAAATAATGTCTAAATGCACAGTTTCGATATGCGCAATTTCGGTGCCCCTAATATGTCAATCAAATTTCATTATCTACATTCACATTTAACTTGGGTCAGTTAAGTGGCGAACAAGGTGAGAGGATGCATCAGGAAATAGATGCGGTAGAGAAAAGATTTGAGGGGAAAAATAAATTGAGCATTCTAGCGGACTATTGGTGGTCTCTGAACAGAGAAACGTGCGACTATGTGTACAAAAAAAGCGACATAAAATTTTTGTTTGTTCTTCTTAATAAATATTCATTAAAACTATCAACTTTCAGTGTTGATTTTTAAAGTCAGTGTAAAACGCATATATTAGTGGGGTATCATATTCCAATCAAATTTAAATGTAGTTTCATACTTTGGTTTCATATCGAAAAACCTTTAAAATTGAGATTAAATCGAAAAAAATCTGTAAAAATTATTATTTTTTGAATAACTAAGGTAATTACGACATCTCTTTATTCCGAAATCCGGTAAGTTACATACCTTTATGAGCGTATTTTACTTCTCTTTCCAATGGCACATCAAAATCGGTTCAGAAAGGTTGAAGTTATAAGCAAAAAGAAAATGTATCCTTCGCAAACTGTTTTTTGACTTGCTTTTTGTTTGAATTTTTAGGGTATATTTTAAATTTCAACTATGCAGTTTTTCATTACTTGACCAGGCCCACAATATGTGCTATATGGCATTCCAAGTTTTTTGACTTTTTCAATTTTGTTACATAGTGTAATATCATTTTTTTTATTGTGCTAGCTATGATTTAGTTTTACTAAAGATTATGTTATCTACATTTTTAATAAACCTATGATTGAAAAAAATGTTGATAGGTTTTGGTTGCTCTTGGTAGGAAAAAAAATTTGTCCGCGACAGCACTACATTGGGCCCTTTTTTCTTAGATAACGATAGCCGTCCAGTTACAGTGCTTGTCATTTTTTTTGCATTATATTAATGTATGGACTTAGCGAATATGTGGTGGCACTTGTAATACAGGCGGAGACGAGACACAAATCATTGATTGAAAGACGGAAGAGAAACGGTGCTGGTAAATCAGGGACTGTAACTGTGACGAGTTTTCCCATAAAATTATGTTCAGATTGTTATTTTCATACCTTTTTACCATAAAATCAAAAGAAATAAATTATTTTTTAACCTATACAATTAAATTAAACTTAATGTGTTATTTTATGACTTTAAATTTTGAACCAGATATAAAGTATTTTTATGATAGATATTTTTTCTGCCTTCCGAAACTGTTAGACGTGGACTTTTATTTTTCTGTCCTCAAATAAAGGTCCATATATGACAGAAATTTTAATTATCGTTGAAAAGTCACCTTAAGACTTTTATGTATACGAAAATACAATAAAAGTTTTTTATTTTAATTTCTCTTTTAAAGTATTTTCTGTAGAGTTTTAGGCTAGTGGAATAGTCTATGGAGAGTTCATAGTTTTATATTGATAACACTGGATCACAAATTTTAGTTTGGTTTTTGTTCTCCAGACGCCACTATTCAATTTGTATGTAGAATTGCTCGCCGTTCCGAAAATCCAGTTAATTTTTTTTTTCTATGGATACCTTTTCGAGATATTTGCAATTTACCGTTATTCAGCTTAAAACAAAAAAATGGTTCCACTTAATCACGTATATCTTACGAACCAATTTAGCAATCTTAAAAGAGATACGTCAAATCAAAGCTAATAAAATTCTCCATAAACCATATATACATCACTTTCCGATAGGACTGATAGCTTCTGACAAATTAATAAATATTCCTTAATCATAAACTTTAACAGAAGGAAAATGCATTTGTGCTAAAGCCTGTTTTGTTACAAAAAATAAAATAAAGTTACTAATGAAGAAAAGCGATGGATAAATAAAGAAGTAATGAGTGGTCAAATGAAAATGTTTTTGAATGAAATATGAGCAGAAAGCGTGTTACTCAGGTGTACGTGGCGTATGAGTAACTTTCTTTCCAGCTCATTTTTCATAAAAAAAATCTTTGCGTATTTTCATTTGACCACGCATTACATCTTTATTTATCCCTCGCTTTCCTTCATTAGTAATTTTTTTTTTTAAACAGAACAGAATTTAGCACGAATGTAAAAATTTGACACAGAACTTGTTATTTTCTTAATTTTTCTTCTGTTAAAGTTAGATTTTTTTCATTTTTTTTATTGAAAAATAAAAATAAACTGGAATGATTACTTAATTTGTCAGAAACTATCAGTCTTATCGGAAAGTGATATATAAATGTTTATGTATGGAGAATTTTATTAGCTTTTATTTGACGTATCTCATTTTAAGATTGTTACATTGGTTCGTAAGATATACGTGATTAAGTGGACCCACTTTTTGTTTTAAGCTGAATAACGGTAAACTGCAAATATCTCGAAAATGTATCCACAGAAAAAAAATTAACTCGATTGGGAATCACCGAGTAATTCTACGTATAAATTGGATAGTGGCATCCATTGAAAATTTTTGCTGTAAACCAATGTAATATTCATTTCATTATTCATTTCCGCATCGATGGTCATCTGCAAATCGACACAACTCAAAATTTCATATTTTGTAGTGGAGCCAATTACAGATATTGTGTTTCGTAATTTAGCAATAACATGTCTTGGAACGTAACTATTCTGCATTATTTGCAGTCACTCTGTAGGGAAAATGTGTAAGCTTTCAAATTATGACTTTTCTGAAGTTTTATTAAGGGCTCGACTGAAAAAATACGAAATAAGTAAGAACTCCTAAGTAGCTAACGAAAAGATCTCCACTGGTACTACTGAAAAACGGTACAAAACGAAGAAAGTAGTTATTTCTCATAAAAGCATCAACAGTTTTTTTACTTATGCCAATACTCACGATAAATGTGAGACATGTGCCACTGTTCAGTAATAAGGGTTGTTGTTGTTGTTTTTATTGTTGTAGCGGCTACAAGAACCCTGCTCAGATCGGTTAGTATCTCAGTCGTTGTCGTCAAGCTCAACTAACGGTAGACCCAAGAGACGTCCGGCCTCTATAGGGTCTCTCCGCATGCCGGACACTCACGCCGTGTCCAAATACTTTATATTTGATTATCGTTTAAAAATGTTCGTATTTAAAAATAATATTTTCATACAAAATTTATTACGGATGTATTTGACTGATCACATCAACGTTGCCAGGTTGACGTTTTCAACGTCATTTGGACGTTTTTGGTATCCTGTTGACGTTTGGACGTTTTTCGTGTAAAAAATTACGTTTTTTAACTTCCCAGTAATTTTTCTTTGTTACTAAATCTGGTAAGTATAACTGATTTCGAATTAGTTTCTTAATAAATCTTTACAACCTTTGTGTTTTGCTGCAGCTGCTTCAAAAGATTTTTTTTTTTTATTCTTGGACTAAGGATCCAGTGTTCAAAGGCTGGTTGTGTAAACACTTGAGGTTACGAGGCTTGCTCTAATGTTTGCAATTGCACATTAAAAGCCACATCAGGAAGAGCCGATCTATTGCAACACGCACGCTCGCAAAAGCATCAAAAAAGCTGTGCAGCATAAAACGTCAGAAAAAAGTAGGCGAGTTTTTTAAGACTTCACTGAAAATGTAATGAACGCAAAAAAGATTGAAATATTACTATGCTCCTTCCTAGCAGAACGAAATTTAGCATTTTCGACAACCGAGCCCCTAACCAAATGTCTACAAGAAAAAAAATTAAAAATCAACGCCCCTTTAAACTTGCACATTATTGCCTTGAAATTTGATGGGCTATCAAACTGCATACTCAAAAAAAAAAATTTAAAAATCTGAATAAAAATTTGAAAATCTAGCTGAAAATTTGCAGATTTTTTATAATTTTCGCACAATGTTTGTGGATTTATATTTTGTTTGTTAAAGAGCTTTTTATGGAAAAATAATAAACATTAAATAAATGAAAGGGAAACAGCCAAAATCGATCAAAATATTGATGACTTAAGCAGCTGATCACAAGTGTATGTATAAAATTACATATTTTTATATTAACGATCTCAAACCAGTTTCCAATAAATTTTAAATGTGCTATGTCGAATTGACATTTTAATATACCTTAGTACATATCGATGTACCTTTGTATAGAATACAAGTTTAATATTTAGGAACAATTTTTTGTACATTCATTTGAAAAAGACGTTTTTGGGTAGGAAATGACATTTTTTCAGACCAAGAGGGACGTTTTCTCATGACGAAGACCTGGCAACACGAAGACCACGCACCCAAAGCACACAGAGCGCCGCCCTGAGAGCGGTGACAACACGCACATACATACATAGTACATACATGTTTATCCGTACAAATCGCGTGCCGTGGTGTTGATGGATATTCAACATTTGAAAGCAAATTTATATGTCTGGGTGTAGCTGAGTGCGCAAAGATGCTTGCCACAAGTTGTTGATGTCCGGAGATGGTCGGGTTCGAATTCCATTACAGGTAACATGCAAATTAATTTTTTTTTTAGTTTTTGTCTTGATTATTCACTTCACGGATGCTTTTTCAGTACGAACGCGGTCATTTTAATATGTGCGTAATTGAATTGAATATTTACCAATATACNCTAATGTTTGCAATTGCACATTAAAAGCCACATCAGGAAGAGCCGATCTATTGCAACACGCACGCTCGCAAAAGCATCAAAAAAGCTGTGCAGCATAAAACGTCAGAAAAAAGTAGGCGAGTTTTTTAAGACTTCACTGAAAATGTAATGAACGCAAAAAAGATTGAAATATTACTATGCTCCTTCCTAGCAGAAC
This sequence comes from Rhagoletis zephyria, assembly GCF_001687245.7. Classification (NCBI taxonomy): domain Eukaryota; kingdom Metazoa; phylum Arthropoda; class Insecta; order Diptera; family Tephritidae; genus Rhagoletis; species Rhagoletis zephyria. The sequence goes on along the minus strand of NW_016157424.1, from coordinate 121,191 downwards.
GAAATTTAGCATTTTCGACAACCGAGCCCCTAACCAAATGTCTACAAGAAAAAAAATTAAAAATCAACGCCCCTTTAAACTTGCACATTATTGCCTTGAAATTTGATGGGCTATCAAACTGCATACTCAAAAAAAAAAATTTAAAAATCTGAATAAAAATTTGAAAATCTAGCTGAAAATTTGCAGATTTTTTATAATTTTCGCACAATGTTTGTGGATTTATATTTTGTTTGTTAAAGAGCTTTTTATGGAAAAATAATAAACATTAAATAAATGAAAGGGAAACAGCCAAAATCGATCAAAATATTGATGACTTAAGCAGCTGATCACAAGTGTATGTATAAAATTACATATTTTTATATTAACGATCTCAAACCAGTTTCCAATAAATTTTAAATGTGCTATGTCGAATTGACATTTTAATATACCTTAGTACATATCGATGTACCTTTGTATAGAATACAAGTTTAATATTTAGGAACAATTTTTTGTACATTCATTTGAAAAAGACGTTTTTGGGTAGGAAATGACATTTTTTCAGACCAAGAGGGACGTTTTCTCATGACGAAGACCTGGCAACACGAAGACCACGCACCCAAAGCACACAGAGCGCCGCCCTGAGAGCGGTGACAACACGCACATACATACATAGTACATACATGTTTATCCGTACAAATCGCGTGCCGTGGTGTTGATGGATATTCAACATTTGAAAGCAAATTTATATGTCTGGGTGTAGCTGAGTGCGCAAAGATGCTTGCCACAAGTTGTTGATGTCCGGAGATGGTCGGGTTCGAATTCCATTACAGGTAACATGCAAATTAATTTTTTTTTTAGTTTTTGTCTTGATTATTCACTTCACGGATGCTTTTTCAGTACGAACGCGGTCATTTTAATATGTGCGTAATTGAATTGAATATTTACCAATATACAGTACTTTCGTTGAGGTTTATAGTAAGATCAATTACGTTTCTATTTGATTTTAATATTTTTTTCCCTCAGTGCACGCATTGTTTGAAAATCAAACTCGTTTGATTTTGCCCGCAGTATAGTGCGATAAATTCAACAGTGAAGATGGAAATTCATATATGTATCAGATATACATTTCAAATGTACATGAACAACTACGAAATTAAACTTTTAAAAAGAACTTTAATATTTGTGTTTTAATTAACTCAAAGTCAGATAAAGCCTCACTTCAATGTATATAAGCGGATATAAAGGATAAAGTTGGTTGAGTTAATGATAACAAATATCATGTATATTTCCTGATATGTAGTGAAATGTTTTTATCTTTGTATACTCATGAAATCTAATTTCATTTGCGCGCAGTTGCGGGTACAGATAATGAAATTCACGCACGTTTCTAAACCGTTACGTTTCTTTTCTCGATTTTTAAATAAATTTAATTCAGGGACCGAAAATAATTATTATTTTTTAGTTTTAACCAAAAAAAATCAACGGGTTGTAATCGTAAGTCCTACTGTAATTTATTATTATTTTTCGAGTTTAACCAATAAATATAAAAATAATAGTTTTTATTTGAGTTTATTCTCGCTCAAAGGAAATTGTTACTTGATTTTTATTTTTTCTCTCTAAGATAATGATTATTATTGAGTTTTATTTTTTCACTTAAGAATAATGATCTTTCAAAAAACTAGAAAGTCATACCTGCGTGATTTCCGACGTATTCTTTTCAGAAGTAGCGACACCTTAATAAAAGGAATAAGTCCCAAAATTTGTGGACCAAATTTCAATTGGTTGCTTTTTAAATTTTGTAACTAATCATTATTTTTAATTGGAAAAATAAAATTTAATAATAGTTTTTAACTATGAACGAAAATAATTAAAATCAAAAAATAATCTTTATTTGTGATCGAAAAAATAAGATTCAAAAATAATTATTTCCGTTGGGTAAACAAATAAAACTTGCTAATAATTATATAAAAATCATAACACAATGATTAAATGCTGTTAAATCAAATCTTTTATTTTAAAAATGAGATCTTGTTATAATATAGTTTTTAAAACTAAAAACGAATATAACATGTTACCGACGAAAGGCGCATACAGATTCCTACAATTGGACCACCCTTTACAGCCTAGCGGTAGAGATTAGCTTAGTTAATGCCTACACAAATGTACACATAAATACCTTTGACAAACTTATGTACACACTTACATACTTATGTATATGAAATGTACCACTTTTCTCTCTTGTATATTTTCGTATAACTACCTTCTTAAGTTACATATGTACATAAGTAAATACATAGGTACGTCCATTATAGTTATTTACAATGTGAAAAAGTGCAAGAATTAACAGTAAAATCATACCATATTTCTACTCACTGTAAATGATATAAATAAGTGTCGCTTGAAGATCATAAGCACAGTCGGACAAATATACAAAAGATGTTTAAGCGTCCGTTCGCTGTAACACGCTAACAAAATTTTTATTTAATTTTTATTAATTTGTTCAACTGCAGCGCGAAATATTCCGCGCAACATTTCTTAAAAATCTTTTATCACCTTAAAAAGTCGTGTTTCTAAAAATCGCCTTTCACTTTCTGATATTTTATTTTAAATTATCGCTAATTTCAAATTGTTCGGTTCGCGATCTCGCAAATACTTAACTCCACTATGGATAATAAAACCTTGGAGCATAACTGCCTCAAGTGTGACGGCGTAGACAGCGAGAGGATGGTCCAGTGCGACTCATGTGATGCCTGGTTTCATTTCACTTGCGTTGGAGTCGACAACGATGTGGCTGAAATAAGTTGGAGTTGTGAAACCTGTGGGCGCAGTAGGTCAGCTACACACACGTATCCGACATCAACGTCCTCGCCAACTACCGGACAAAGTGACCAGCACGTGCTTCTTCCATCGTCACAGCAAATGGCAGTACCCACCATGGCTACATCTTTAACTACTGTCGCAAACACGTCAGTACCCACCAGGTTCCCTACCTTGCAATCCACCACCGCCGGTAGCTCATCTCATTTTAAGCCGACGCCTCCTATTGGAATTTTGATCCCACTGCAACATATGCATCTTGGCAAGGTCGTCAGTTGCCGACATTGACGATGGCTACAGGACGTTATTCAACGCTCCCGGCGAAGGTATCACTACAGCAAGTTGGGTCTGGTAACATAATGAGCACTATGCCTATGAGCCCAAAGCAAATTGTAGGCCACGTGTAACAAACGATCAAGATGTACGGATGGATAGTGATCTGGAAGTTAAACTTCAACTAGAGCGTCTAAAAGAAGAAATGCGGCTTCAGCAACAATACTTAGATAGTAAGTATAAACTTATATCTCAGTATAATGGCCAGCCACCAATCAGCAATTCATTTTTTTCGATGAACAATAATCCATCACCGGCACAATTGGCTGCGAGGCAGGCTATTCCAAAGCAACTTCCGACATTTAGTGGCGATCCGGATGAATGGCCACTCTTCATCAGCAGCTTTGAGAACAGCCCTGCTGTCGCTGGATACACCGAAGCTGTGAATTTAATAAGACTACAAGCGAGCCTTAAAGGAAAGGCGTGGGAGGTAGTTAAGAACAAGCTGTTCTTGCCATCCATGGTACCTGAGGTCATCAAGACTCTCAAGATGTGCTTTGGTCGACCGGAATATATTCTCGAGCGTGCGGTGAATAGAGCACGCGCACTGCCACCGGTGAAGGACAAATTGGAATCCCTCATTGATTTCGCTCTTTGTGTGCGAAATATATGCGCAACCATGGAAGGCTGCAAAATGGTTATGCATCTACATAATCCGCTGTTAGTTAAGGAGCTGGTACATAAATTACCGAACAGCCAAAAGGTAAATTGGGCAATTCACCGGAAAGACGAAAAAATAACTGTAGTCAAGCAGTTCAGTGAATGGTTGTATAACCTCGCAGCCAGCACTGTGGTTAGTTCAGCGCCGACTAAAAACGACGCCTTGGTAAACACACATACCGTCGACGTGAGTGCACAGGCTCAGCAAGTTGAACGAAGCAAACGTAAAAGCAACCAGTGTAAAGTCTGCAAGAGCGACGTTCACAAAGTAGCACAGTGCGATATCTTTAAGAATCTCTCACTTCAGCGCAAGTGGGAAGCCGTAAAGAACAATAATCTCTGCCGACAGTGCCTTAACCCACATGCGCGCAAATGTTTTTTGAATAGAATCTGCAGTAAAGATGGATGTACAGCTAAACGTCATCCCTTGCTTCACAGATCGAGCACAGGGACAAGTAAAGTTGACCCAGTAAGTACGAATACAATTGAGCTCTCGGCACAGGTAAACGCGCACAGTAATGGGTATGGAAAAGCACAACCTCTTTCTAGAATCGTGCCAATTCGAGTTTACTCCAAAAATAAAGTAATAAACATATTTGCATTCCTAGACGAGGGTTCGTCCGTCACATTAATAGAAAAAAGAGTATTCAACAAACTCGGTTTGGATGGCCAAGAAGATCCACTATGTTTACAATGGACGGGGAATACAACTCGTGTAGAGAAAAACTCAATAAGAGCTGATATCGAAATCTCAAGTACCACAAGTGATCGCAAGTATACTTTGAAGAACATTCATACCGTCGAAGACCTCGATCTACCAGCACAGTCAGCTCACGCACAAGAGATGCAGAAAATTTACCCGCATCTTGCTGGGCTACCGATCTCATCGTATGACAACGTCACCATCCTTGTTAATTGGCGTAGACAATTGGAGGTTGGCAGTTCCTCTTAAAATACGGAAGGGAACATGGTCCCAGCCAATAGCCTCGAAAACTCGGCTTGGATGGACACTACAGAGCTGCGGTGTTGCATGTGCTGCGGAATATTCACACTTGCGACTGCAAAGAAGATTACACCAAGCTGCATGAAATGGTGAAAAATTTCTTTAAATTGGAATCTGTAAATCCACATTTAATGTCAGAAGACGATGCAAAAGCCGTGAGTATCATGAATAACACATGTCAAAAGGTAGGCGATCGCTTTGAAATCGGCCTAACGTAGCGTGACTCTCAATATTTCGCTGCCAGATAGCTATACTAATGCTCATCAGCGGCTTATGTGCTTAAAAAAGAAGTTTGTTAAGGAGCCTGCGTTAAAGTCTATCATTCAGGGTCAGATCGACAACTTACTTGCCAAAGGCTCCACCAAGAAACTTACAGCAGAAGAGATTGCGGTTCCTAGAGAAAAGATTTGGTATATACCAATATTTATTTTAACCAACCCTAACAAGCCGGCCAAAATTCGTATGGTGTGGGACGCAGTTGCGAAGGTCAAGGGTCTTTCACTTAACGATTTTCTGTTACGCGGGCCAGACTTTCTCAATCCCCTGGTTGAAATTTTGTTATCGTTCAGAGTGGGCAGGGTTGCGATATGTGGGGACATTTCGGAGATGTTTAACCGAATAAACATCCGCGAGAGTGATATGCATTCCCAACGATTTCTCTGGTATGACGAAGGCGATAAGCAAGATAGTCCAAGCGTTTATGTTATGCGAGCAATGACGTTTGGACTTAATTGTGCTCCCTGCATCGCACATTACATCCGCGATAAGGACGCGGATAAATTTAAAGACGAGTATCCTCGTGCTGTAGACGCAGTGAAGAACAGCCACTACGTAGATGATTACATCGCCAGTGATGATGAACAATCTGCGCTACAGTTGGCACATCAAGCGCAGAAGATCCACAGCAGTGCCGGATTCAACATAAGAGGCTGGTCGTCCAATTCAATGAACGTCTTAGAACAACTCGAACGAAGCAGCAGCGTTATCCAAACTGGCAAAGAATGGGGATCCACTACGAAAGTTCTCGCAATGTTCTGGGATCCCATCGGGGATAGCTTCAAGTATATTTGTAGATTTTCAAGGCTGCGTCGCGACGTTATCAATGAACCACTCGTACCAACAAAGAGAGAAGTGCTTCAAGTCCTGATGTCCATCTTCGATCCATTGGGGTTTATAAGTTGCTATACCATAGGACTAAAAATTCTATTGCAGGATGTATGGCGCTCAGGCATCACTTGGGATCAGCGGCTGAATGACGACCTCCATAATAAATGGTGTCAATGGAAGAATGTAATGCGATTAATAACAGCGGTCGAAATACCTCGACGCTATTCCGTATTGTTGAAAGGTGCGGATGACGTTCAGCTTCACACGTTTGTTGATGCCGGAGAAAATGCTTACGCAGCCGTTTGTTTCTTGCGAGTAAAGCGAGGAAAGTGACATCTTTTCCTCTGTGACTCTGGTAGCTGCCAAGTCCAAGGTTGCGCCGTTAAAACCGTTGTCCATTCCTAGATTGGAACTGCAGGCCGCAGTAATTGGAGTGAGGTTGGCATTGGCATTACGTCGAGATGTTGGCGGTCAGACTCTATGACAATTCTTCAATGGATCCGGATGGACCCAAAAAAGTTCCATCAGTACGTTATGCATCGGGTTGACGAAATTTTGGAGATATCGAACCCGGAACAATGGAAATGGGTGCCGTCAAAAATGAATCCTGCGGACTTAGGTACGAAGGTCTCAGCGAAGTACAACTACCAGCAATGACATGAAGGTCCAAAATTTTTGCTGCTCAAGCTTAACCTCGGTTTGACGACTCGAAACCAGACGATTTTGATGCTTCAGAGGTCAGACATTACGTTTTTCATGCTGTAAAAGTTCACAATCAGATTCCGGCTATGAAGATAGAATGCTTTTCTGACTGGAAACGACTGTATCGAGCAGTTGCTACGTTTTTTCTGTACATCGACCGTCTTCGCGCATTTGTGGCAGGTGAAAATCCTTATCTACTGTTGATTTCGATCTGATTCAAAAGGCCCAAAGACTTTTAGTCAGGTTTGCACAGGATTCAGAGTTTAGTAAGGAGAAATTTTTACTTAAAGACGGCAAAACTATAGAGAAATCCAGCAAACTCATCACAGCCAATGTTTATTTGGACGCAGACGACATAATTAGAAGTAAAAGCCGCGCTGAACGTCTGAATAAGCACGAATATGCCATTGTATTGCCAAGATGTGACTACATCACGTTTCTTATAGTCAGAGAATTTCACGAACGCTTCCACCACCTAATGCATGAGGCAATAATTAATCAAATACGTGGGCGATATCTAATAAGCCGACTGAGAGTACTTTATAGAAAGGTTCGTCAGACCTGTCAAAGATGGAAAAATGCTTTTGCGGCTCCACAACCGCCTCAAATGGCAGCATTGCCAACTGCAAGGCTCTCCGCTTTCGAAAAAACCTTTACATATGTCGGTATCGACTATTTCGGTCCATTGGTCGTCGTCATTGGAAGAAGGCACGAAAAAAGATGGGGCGTACTGTTCACTTGTTTAACTCTTCGAGCAGTACATATAGAAATTGCCCACAGTTTGGACACAAGTTCTTGTATAATGGCAATAAAAAACTTTATTTCACGTCGTGGATATCCCAGAGAAATTTTCACCGATAACGGAACTAATTTTAAAGCTTCAGAAAAAAGTATTTGTTTAAAAAACATAAATCTAAAAAACATAATCCTGATGTCGTTTCCTAATTTGATCAAATAATATGGAGATTCAATCCACCAATTGCTCCCCATATGGGGGGAGTATGGGAACGACTAATAAGGTCTGTAAAAAATGTACTTTTTCAAATACTTCCTTCTACAAGTTTCAGTGACGAAGGCCTTAGAAGTGCCTTGCTAGAAGTGGAGTTTATCATTAATGCGCGACCGCTGACTTACGTTTCATTAGACAGCTGTGATGATGATGCTTTTACACAGAATCATCTATTACTTGGATCATCCGATGGTTATAAACCTATATGCACCGATACCTGCAGTGTGCGCCAGCGTTGGTGTCTGACCAAACAATTCGCATCAATTCGCATTTTGGCATCGTTGGGTGAAAGAATACGCGCCGATTATCTCGCGGCGCAGCAAGTGGTTCAGCAAATTACCCCCTGTTCGTATTGGTGATGTCGTGGTGATAGTTGATCAAGANTGCTTTTACACAGAATCATCTATTACTTGGATCATCCGATGGTTATAAACCTATATGCACCGATACCTGCAGTGTGCGCCAGCGTTGGTGTCTGACCAAACAATTCGCATCAATTCGCATTTTGGCATCGTTGGGTGAAAGAATACGCGCCGATTATCTCGCGGCGCAGCAAGCGGTTCTCTAAATTACCTCCTGTTCGTATTGGTGATGTCGTGGTGATAGTTAATCAAGACCTGTCGAGGAATTGCTGGCCAAAGGGCAGAATCGTAGATGTAATACAAGCTAAAGACGGGCAAGTTCGTAGCGTGATGGTCGAAACTAAATCTGGAATACTTCATCGTCCAGTCGCAAAATTGCAGTACTAGTTGTCGGTATAAAGGAAGAGTAAACGCGTCATATATAACTTGTTTACAGGGGAGGGAGTGTTACCGACGAAAGGCGCATACAGATTCCTACAATTGGACCACCCTTTACAGCCTGGCGGTAGAGATTAGCTTAGTTAATGCCTACACAAATGTACACATAAATACCTTTGACAATTTTATGTACACACTTACATACTTATGTATATGAAATGTACCACTTTTCTCTCTTGTATATTTTCGTATAACTACCTTCTTAAGTCGTCCGCTGTGGTGTAGTAGTAAGCAGTGCGCGCTTCCATTCCGCTGCACCTGGGTTCAAACCCTGGTCAAAGCAACATCGCAAAAAAATATAGAAAAAAGGTTTTTTCTTAGCAGCGGTCGTCCCTCGACAGGCAATGGCAAACCTCCGAGTGTATTTCTGCCATGAAAAATAGGTTCTCATCAAAATACAATCGCCGTTCGGATTCGGCGTAAAACTGTAGGTCCCTCCGCTTTGTGTGACAACATCAAGGCGCACGCCACTGATCGGAGGAGAAGCTCGGCCAAACACTAACATATGTGTAAGCGCCAATCTATTATTATTATTACCTTCTTAAGTTACATATGTACATAAGTACATAGATACGTCCATTATAGTTATTTACAATGTGAAGAAGTGCAAGAATTAACAGTAAAATCATACCATATTTCTACTCACTGTAAATGATATAAATAACTGCCGCTTGAAGATCATAGGCACAGTCGAGAAATATACAAAAGATTTTTAAGCGTCCGTTCGCTATAATATTACATTTACATTGGACCAAAATGCGTGATTTGAAATCAGTCATTTGAAGGTGTTTACACTGCTTGATCCGCATTTGCTTTGACTTCTCATCAAATGAAAAGGGAAGACAAAAACAAAATGTATGTAAACAAACACTACATTTATTATATTGTTAACGCTTTTTGGACACAAAAAGGCAATTGTTCTTTGATTAAACTAAAAATGTGTAAAGCTCTTGTATAAATTAACAATTTTTACACACAAATTTCAAAGATTTATTTATTTCGTTGTGTTTGTTTTGTGTTTGAAAAATTCCAAATGTCAAAGACAAACCAAAGCTTTTGTGGAACTTTTGTTTCTGAGTGCGTTCAATAAAATAGTACGGCAATTGGAACGCATTTGTTTCGTGATTTTGTGTAAATGCGTCGAAATGCGTCATTCTGGAAATGTGAATTTGTATGGAGAAATGCGTGATTTGGCCGTGGTTTCTCGCGCAAATGACGCATTTGGGCTCAATGTAAATGTAATATAACACGCTAACAAAATTTGTATTTAATTTTTATTAATTTGTTCAACTGCAGCGCAAAATATTCCGCGCAGCATAACACCTTCAGAGGGTAATAATAAATAACACAAATCACTTATATAATAGTGATGTACAAACAATTTTCTTTAAAAATACGCATACTTTTTAAAAATATTTGTTTCAACACATTTTGCAATAGGACTGCGCAATTATGAAATTTATCATAACTCATATTAATTGATTAATCGCACAATCCGCTTTTAAGAGGTCGGCGCTAACAATTAAATAGAAACCTATAAGGCGAGATCAGATATTTCCACAATTTCTTCAAAATCACCTATAGTATCTGAATCATTTACATTTCTGTTGTTGTCACATATTGAGCTATTCTACCTTCATAACATACTGTTTGATATTGGAAACGTTTTGCAGCAGAAACTATTAGCCTTCATATAACACTTTATTCGAACTATCGAAATAAGGCTTTTCAACCTCATGCTATTTCGAATCTTAGTTTCTTTTGAATTCATTACGGAAAAAACGCGCTCAACAAAGGATGTGAGTGCGGCAAGGATAATAATATGAATTTACTTATATTTCCAAATATTTTATTGCCTGTTGCGTTTTCACTCCGTAAGCAATTATCCAAAATTATTCAGAGTCGGATGGAATGGTTCTGAGAAAAGTTATTCCATGGGAAAGTTAAAAGATTTAAACTGCTTTTCTTTCCTTCAAAGTCAAATCGTGACTTGGCAGGTCCCTGAAACTCGCCCTCTTGTGATTCACACACTTTTCGGGTGACAAAATGAAAGATTTTTTAAAAGTATTTAATTGACTAGGTAATCGTTTCAAAAGTTCTTGGATAAGGGTGATTAAACATTTTTGACAGTCTTTTAATATGCTTCTTAAGTCAAGTTTATCACGCAGTTCATTAGCCTCTTCTGTAAAATTGTCGTGGAAAACTAAGTTTTTTATATTTTTAAAATTGGAAAAAATTGATTTGAAGGGAAAAAATTTATTTGAAGGGAAAATATCGCCAAAAATCGCCAATGGCGATTTCCTAAATTTTTACGCGCAAATATCCAAGAAAAATCGCAAAATCTAGACACTCTGCTTCCAGCATTCCACACAGGATTTTTCGGGCAGTGCGTTGCTCGCACGCACCGCAAAACCGTGCACGAGTTTACGCTGGACACGGCGTCATTTGGCACATCTGCTCATGTATGAGTTCAACCTGTTGCAGTAGCCAGAGCGAAGTTTGACTCTTGTGTTCAGAGTCTCCTGAGGAAGACGAAGCTCCGTCTCGTCTATGTCAGGTGGTTGTGTGCCCAGAACGACATTCACAGTTCTGGAGTCTACGTAACTTGAGACATACTTCCTGTGAACGCCGCTCAGGGCCTGTCGATATGCGGACGGGTCCAGAGGTTGCTTTATAAACCTCTGGACTTTGTCCATCAGTTCGTAGAGATGCCTTCTGACATGGCTTGGCGAGGGCTACTCTGCAAGCAGGTGTCTGCTCGGGTGTCCACGTCTGTGGCTCCCTACTAAGAATTACTTGGAGAGCATTGTGTTGTGCTCCTTTGTGGGGAGCATTTTCGCCTCGTCGTGTAGGTGGTGTTCCGACGACATCAAAAGACATCCGGTGGCTGTCCGTAGTGCAGTATTCTGGAGCTTCATCCACTGCGTCCTACTGGTCCCCGGCGACCACACTGGTGCTGCGTAATTTAGAATCGGCCGGCCAATTGCTTTGTATGTTGCCAGCAACGTTTATTTGTCTTTGCCCCAGGTAGGCTAGCGACTTGAGGACCTTGTTGCTGCTCTGTACTTTGTTGACAATTGCGGTTGTGTGCGCAGAGAGGAAGAGGACACTGTCGAATGTCACTACGAGTATTTTTGGATTATTCACCGTCGGAATTGGTGTGTCATCAACGTGAATACCTAGCGGTAGTCTGACCTCCTTCGTCCAGGTGATAAATAAGGTCGCAGAGGATTTTGTAGGGGAGAGGGTTAGACTCCTAGCAGTGAAGAAGCGAGAAAGCTCGGAGAGATACCCGTTTACTTTCGAGCACAATTCCATTCCCAGACGCCATTATCGAACAATCGTCAGCGTAAGAGACAATGGTGGTTGAGGGACCTGGGAAATATAATAGTTAAACAATAATGGGGAAAGGACACCACCCTGTGGAACGCCCTGTTTTATTTTTCTAGGTTTGCTAAATTTGAACATTAACTGACGATTGTCGATCACTCAGATAATTCACTGACCACCGTTTGAGTCTCTGTGGGAGTGAGGAGGCCTCTACGTCTTCTAGCAGCGTGGAGTGGCTGACGGTAGCAAACGCCTCTGACAGGTCCAACGCTACTAGAATAGTTCTCTCACAGGGGCGGTTGCAGTTCAGGCCACGTGTTATCTGAGTGTTTATGGCGTTAAGTGCTATTGTTGTGCTATGCACTTTACGGAAGCTATGCTGATACTTCGCTGGGGTCAGGTGGTTCGCAAAATACGGGAGTAGCAAGGCCTGTAGTGTCTTCCGTTCCGGAAAAGGGAGTGTTATCAGCCGATAAGACTCTCCTTTGGGGGCTGGTTTCTCCGGTTTGAGCAGCGGGACCCCTCTCCCCCATCTTCCAGATATCTGGAATGGCGAGAGTGGCCATTGACAGCGTGGGCCGAAAGCCATGTTTTTTAGAATTCTGATTGGTAATAGCGAAAATATGGTTCATTATGCTCTAAAAAAAAATCTATGTGCAAGATTAAAATTTTTGGTCAATATTTTAGGCTGGCCCAAGTCCATCAAAGTCCAAGTGGTAAAAAAAAATGTCTACAAAAACGGTCTATATACCAAATTATGTAGGACTAATACTTTCGAAGAAAATTGCAATTTTAGTAAAAAAAAATGTGTTAACTAATTTATTTATTAATTTTTATTTTATGAGCACATTGAACTTTGATGGACTTGGGTGAGCCTAAGATATTGACCAAAAATTTTCATCTTTCACACAGATTTTTTTTTAAAGCTTAATGAACCATATTTTTGCTATTACCAGTCAAGATTCTAAAAAAGCGGATTTTCGGCGTGGTGCAACAAGATGGCTCTCTCTTAACCGCCGGTTATACCTTTTCTTACTGCCTGGTATTTACTGCCGAAGTACTAGCCGTTAAACTTGCAACCGACTTTGCTAGAAAAACCAAAGGGAAATTTCTTATATGTACGGACAGCAGATCAACCATTAAGGCAGTACAAAATATTAATAACCACAGCGAACTTGTAACCGCAATAAGAAATAACTGCATTCAAAATCCAAATAAAATTAAACTGATGTGTGTTCCAGGACACACGGGAATCCTCGGTAACGAGGCAGCCGATGCAGCCGCCTCCAATGCAAGAATGCAACCCCTTTATACTTCCCCTACAGCGGAGAAATGGGATATTAGTAAAAAGGTTATGTGGCACTTACTCCGGGCGAAGTCAATCAAATGGGAATCTCACACTCACTTTTACCGAAACTTCAACCCAAATGGTCTCAAGCCAATTTATCCACCATCATGCACCCGGCAACAAAGTGCATACTTCGTGCGACTGAGAATGGTTCATACCAAAATCACCCACGAGCATCTTTTGAATGGAAAGCCGCCACCTGCCTATCAACACTGCAATCAGACAACATCCGTAAACCACATACTCAATGACTGTCCCGTTTTGTATAACTTCCGTAAAACTATTTTTAGAAACATTACCCCAACTAGCCTATTGAAAAATCCTACAATCGAAAATTTAGCTAAGATAGAAAAATTTATCAAAACCTGTAATTTATACAAATTTATTTGATTGCATTTTATTTTACGACCGAGCCGAAAGCCCTGGTAGCTAGCGCTCCTTTGTTTAGTTATAAGATTTAACATTTTGTAACTAATAATAATAAATAAAAAAGGCAGATTTTTGACAATTGCTCAATTGTAAAAAATCGAAGCGGTGTTACCCAATTTAAGTTTTTTGGTAGAGGGGACTTTATATCAGAAATTTGGGATTATATATAAAACAGTTGTATTAACATTTACCGTTTAAAAATAGTTAATAACTTATATTAAAAATGTTTAAATTTTACATTAAATTCGATAAACACTTCGCAAAAACTTTACATTTAGGTTAATAAAATTTTAGTGAACTTATTTTAAAAATATTCAGTGTCTTTATGCCATCTGATTATTTCACAATGTAACTAGCCAGGACTATTACAGTTTTCTATATCGGGTGCGATTGTTTCTGATATAATTCGAACACTGAAATTACAAATTTTGATGTGTAATTAAATGCATATTTAGGGGATTCACAATTCGTGTTAGACGTCGTAATGTCTTAAAGGCTTAAATTTGTTCAATATAAAGTAACGGTTAAAAGCGATTTGAAAGATTCGTTGGGTATAATAAGAGCTAATAATATATTTCCTACTAGTTTACAAACATTTTGGTTATGTTAAAAATCAACGCGAACTCAGGCGACTTACAACTTGCACTTTATTATACTAAGATTTAGTAATCTATAAATCTGCATACCCAAATTTTTTATACAACCTAAAAACAAAAAGATACTTTTGATAACATTTTTTTATAACATTTCAAATTATTACTTTTGAATTTTTTTTTTTGTTTTAGGAGAACCCTACAATTGTTTTTAACTAGTTTTTATTATGAAACTTTTATTAGCTGGAACAGGAGAATCGGTCTTCTTCAAAATTGGCGCAATTTCTGCACTTTGCACTAAAAAATTTAATACAAACAAATAAAAATTCGAAAATTGGGCTCAACTAGTCTCTTGCAAATTTTATTAGCTTTCATTTAAAAAAATAATTAATCAAATCGGTTGAGAAATGAAGGCTCCAGTGAATTATGAACATTAAATTCCATTTATTGACCACTGTGCAGTGGGAAGAGGGGGCCTTGGTTTGCTTATTTTTAATGACAACGGGCAACATTTCTTCAAATAAGTAAAACCTTAATTAGACACGCACAAATTTTGCCTGCAATTTCGATCACAATTGAACACTGCACTTCACTCTCGTTTCGAATTTTTGATAGCGTTTTTTAAGCTATTTAGTGGGTAAACACTTCTTGGAGGCGATTGGTATTGTAAAAAAATATGCGCAATTCGATCCCTAACTACGTTTTTTTGTAAAGAACGCCCGTTTGCTTTAAATTTGTAAAAATACAATTATTTTTTTTATTTTGTTTACATCTGTCATTTGTTACAAATGAAGAAAAGTCCAAGAGTTGCCAAGTATAAATATCTTTACATCTATTTATTAAAATAATAATCTACTATAATTTATTTAATTAGTGCTGTATTAAAACACAAATTTGAAGTGCAAATACATTTTTAAAACTGTTTATCACAATATGCTATTAATTGTTTGCAAGAATACTATAGTTTTCATGCATTTTGAGAACAAATGATCTAATATGTGTACATACATATATATCGTCATTTAAAGTACAAAACCGCGTATCGTCATTCTGCAAAACCTCGTAACTGACATTAACTGCCAAAAATTGGATTTGCTCACAAAAGCTCTTTGCTCAATTCTTATCCATTCGTCCTGAAATATACTAGCCAGAAATACGTCTGCTTTATAAAAAAGAGAACCATTTTGAAATATGGGTGATTTTACTCTCTAGAAAACAATTTATGCAATTACGCGGTTTTGCACTTTCTTGATACGCGGTTTTGTACTTTAAACGACGATATGTATAGCATGTACTTACGGCGGCCGCCGTAGCAGAGTGATTACATGTGCGTACTTCCACTCCATAGGACCATGGTTAAATATCTGGTCAGATCATAACCCAAAATAGCAGTCGTCCTTCGGCACGCAATGGCAAACCTTCGTGTATATTTCTGCCTTAAAAACTCTTCTTATAAAATCAGAACTCATGCCTCAAGTTTGAGCAGAAGCTCGGCCAAACACTTAGAAAAATATTTTAGCACCAAATATTTATTTTTTTACTTATTTTAAGGGAAATGGCAATCTTCTGGTTTCACATTTTGAGTACAAAAATCTCAACCCTGATACAACAAATAGTATTAGTACGGAATGATAATGACAGATTGCATTCCCATAAACGTACAATCATACATGATTGAGTTTTTTTTGCATTCACATTCTCTATGTGAATGGGTGTCAACTATTCCATAACACACATTCAATGGATTCAATCATTACACAGCTCTGGTGTCGATATATGGGAAAATCTTTTGAATGGGGACTTTGCAATTAAAAAAAATTTTCTTCTCAACATCATAGCACAATTTTTTTTCATAAATGATCACTTGCCAACCCAATTGAAGTACATTATAACCCGCGTAACTAATATTTTTTAATTGCTACTCTATTTAAACCATATTTTCAAAAATTTTTTTCTATTAGCTCGGTCAAGTTAGATTTTCAAGGTTGCAGTAACTCGCATAAAGCTGAAAATTGGGACGAATGTTACGAACGTCATTATAAATAAAATGTGAGAAGTCCTTATCGATATAAGATCTGTAAAAAAAGTATTCAAGGTCAAAGGTCACATAAATTGATATTTACAATTTTTCAGCTAAACCGTAAGGTTTATCATAAAAATAGGTTAAACAAAAGTGTAGATGATGCAATTATCTCTAAAAACCGTTATGACACTTTTGTCCCTAAAAGTCACCATTTCTGGGATATAACGACTCGTTCCACATCCATTTTGTAATAATTCATTTAACTTATGAGGCATTTCATGTCTGTGCGCGGCCTCTAAAGATTTGGATGAAATTTGAAGAGATTGAAGGTCTCGGTGACATGAATATACGTGCAGCATATTTTGCCGATATGACGTAGGGCTGCCTATTTACATGGGACTTAAATTTTAAGAAAACGTCATACATACCTTTCTGGAAAGTGATGTATCTTGGAAACCTTTTAACGAAACTTAATGAAAAAAAAAATGTATTTCTTCCGTCTAATTATGGGCTTTAATTATAAATTTTTTACATTAATGTGCAACGTATAAAAAAATAAAAAATTAAGTAAACATTTTATTTTTTTTCGATTATAGCATTTTATTTTTATTTTTTTATTTTACATAAAAACATTATCTATAATGTCAACTTTAAGTACCCAAATGGGCGTAATGGGCTAAGAAAGCGTATGGACTCTAGATCATCTAACGCTCGAGCAATATTTATTTATTTATATTTATTTCAGTCAATGAATACATGGTTTCTTACTGACTACGCTTAAAAATACAACTTCAACTAATCAACTAATTAATGAATTAAAGTAATTCGAGACTATGTTATTTAAAACGACTCCAGGAAGTGACAGATCTATTTCCACCGTTTGGTTTATTTGACTGATTTCCCTGAGGGCTAATAGGTGCATTCAAAACATAATTCGACTTTGCGGATTGCACGTAAAATAAGTCAGAGCGCCGCAAATTTCTTACAGGAATTCTGAGCGGTATTCTTCGCAAATTTCTGAGCAATCGACAATATTAGTTATAACATTCNAAGTCGGTCTGTAATTCGAAACATCACTTTTATTTCCATTTTTGAAAATAGGTGTAATATAAGCACTTTTCCAATCTGCTAAAAATGTACCCGTAGAGAGCGATAAATTAAAGATCAAAAGTAGAGGCTTCTTGCAGAGCAGTTCTTGAAGAGAATAGGAGATAGGCCACCTACATCAGTCTGAGGGGATGATTTTAAACTCGAAATACCCTTCAGCACATCATCCTCGGTTAGCAACAGTGAGCCAAAAGATACGTGTGAGTCAGAAAGTGTAGGATTAATAGGATCCGTATCATCATCACTAACGAAATTTGCACTAAAAAAGTCCGCAAATAGGTCAGATGAGACTTGGGCCGAATTAGCATGCTTATTTTTATAAAACATCGAGGTAGGAATGTTGGATTTATTTTTCTTTGATTTAATAAACGACCAAAAGGCCTTAGGGATGGTCTTTATATTGCTTTCGAAGTTCCTGATATATTTCTTACGAAGCGACTTATCAAGTTTTTTAAACTCTGACAAACAGGATTTGTATCTTTCATAGTGTGAACTATTTTGGGACACTTTGAATTTTTTGTAAAGCCTGTTACAAAGGTTTTTTAAATACTTCAGTTGTTTGGTGTACCAAGGCAACTTATATCTCCTTTCAGAAAAAAATGGAACATGATTCACACAATACTCATGGACCTTAGTTTTAAAAAGTTCAAAACTATGGGCTACATCAACGTTAGCAAAAAGACAGTCCCAATCAAGCTCAAGCAGCTGGTTGTTAAGGATCTCAAAGTTACAAAGATTAAAATAAAATTTTACATTATCACTTTCGGAATAGGCATTTAAAAATTCATAGAACTCAAAATCTAATACTAATGGAAGATGATGAGAGTTAGCGGGGGAAATAGGCGAGCAACATTCCAAGAGCGTAAAATTTAGATCACTCGATAAGAAAATTAAATCTAAGATCCGAGCATACTTATTAAGATAACTATTAACTTGACGCAAGTCAAAGCTATCAACTAGGTATAACTCAAAAGCCTGGTTAACATTAGACGGAGTTAAAAAGCCTGAATCCTCTAAATATGACCAAGAGATACCGCCTAAATTAAAATCCCCCAGCACGCATAACTGCTTATCCGCGATCACTGAATCAAACGCTGCGAAGTTGTCTACATGTAAATTGTATAATGATTCATGACTATTGGGAGAAATGTAGGAGACGCAAATATGCAGTTCCCCGGACGAACCAAATAGTCGTATGCATAGTTGGTCCAATAAGGAATCATTCTTTTCACATCCCAAATAGAAAAATTCATTACACTTAGCGCACTGAATTTTTTTTTCTCGGACCGCTCTACTTTCTGGCCACAAACACACGGCATTATCGCACCGTATGATTGAAAATCAATAAGTCACTATCTCAATAATTTAAAAAGCGAAATGAACACAAAACACTAAGAAATCAAGCAACACGCAGAGCAAATAAAATACACGTCCGCTCAGCATGGCATGATATGATAAATAGACATTGAAATTTTATGAAATTGTATATTTTTGAAAGAGGAAAGGTGTGTAAAAAACAAAAACAATATTAATAAATCATATTAGCTTTATTAAAGTTCTGAAAACACGAAAATATCTTCAAGGAAATGGCAGAAGGGAACTTTGTTGCAAGTTCACATGGATTATCTGCTTGGGACGGGATTGGAGGAAATTTCAAGTGACTAGCAGCTGGAGCAAGTCTTTATCTCCTGACGGTACAACAAATTCGTGCACCCGAAGCCGTCTACCAATGGGGTAAGAATAATTTAGAGAAAAAGAAAGTGCTGCATGTTTCCACTGGGTTGTCCGTAAAAAATAACTGCAACTAACTTTACAGTGGACTTTATTTCGACTATTACTACGTGCCAATTACTTTAATCCTATATTAAGCTAGTTTAAAAGGTTAAATAGCATCAAGTTAGGGAACTTCATATCCTTCTTAAACGAATCTTCAAATAATAGTTTTTGTAATAAAAGCGTGTTGGTTTTTTTAACAATAATTTTATTATTCATTAGGCTTATTTTTTGTACACACCTTTCCTTTTTCTTGTTTTAATAAAAGGACTAACCTTGAAGCTATCATTGGAGGTCGAATATTATTTTGCAATGAGGGTTGTTGATGGTTCGAGTATAAAGGCATAGAATTTGTGCGTTCCTGGAATATTTTGTGTCTTTGCGAATCTATCTTGAAGCTTTTGCTTAACTTCATTGTAGTCACTCTTGGACGCATACAGCACCTTGGATTTCTCTAAATTATTCTTACCCCAATGGTAGAGGGCCTCGGGTGTACGAATTTGTTGTAACGTCAGGAGATATTGACTAGCTTTAGCTGCTAGTCACTTAAAATATCCTACAATTTCTTCCAACGCCACAAAAACTTATTTAGTAGCTCCATTGGTTTCCGAGAAAGTCGCAAAAATATGTTTTTCAGCTAACTTAGCGCTGTTAAGCTAGCTGGCCAATCATTAAATGTTTGTTTTCAATTTTCGAAATACATATATGCAGGAGTTAGGTGTAATTTAGGTGTTCTTCAACGCCACCAAATCTTATTTAGGAGCTCCATTGGTTTCCGAGAAATTCGGAAAAATGTGTTGGTCAGTTTGGTTTACGTAAACCTTGCTGACCAATATTTAAATTTTGGTTCTAAATTTTCCAAATATATGCTGGAATTAGGTGTCTTTTAGGTGTTCTTTAACGCCACAAAAACTAATTTAGTAGAACCAGTGGTTTCCGAGAAATTCGCAAAAATTTGTTTTTCAGCTAACTTAGCGCTGTTAACCTAGCCGACCAATCTTACAATTTTTGTTTTAAATTTTCGAAATACATATATGCATTGGTTTCCGAGAAATTTGCAAAAATGTGTTGGTCAGTTAGCTTAGCGCTGTTAACCTAGCTGACAAATTATTAAATTTTTGTTTTCCATTTTCGAAATACATATATGCAGGAACTAGGTGTCTTTTATGTGTTCTTCAACGCCACGAAATGTTATTTAGCAGCTCCATTGGTTTCCGAGAAATTCGCAAAAATGTGTTGGTCAGCTTGGTTTCGGTTTGTTTTTGCTGGCTGGGTTAATATCTGCCATCTTATTTAAAGACCAAATATATTGAGATCACATAAATAGCTGTACATACAAGTGTATATAGTATGTATGTATGTCAACCCATTAAAGTACATGCATACTTATGTATATCGCGTCCTAACGACGAATTCTTCCCAACCCCCCCCCCCCCCCCCCCCCCCCCCCCCCCCCCCCCCCCCCCCCCCCCCCCCCCCCCCCCCCCCCCCCCCCCCCCCCCCCCCCCCCCCCCCNCCCCCCCCCCCCTCCCCCCCCCTTTGGATACAGAAGCGCTTCTAAAGCCTGTAAATGCATATCTGCATCAAAAGGAAAATTAAAAAAATAATGTAGGTTAATATTTTGTGGCGGTTAGGGCTCGTAAAGAATTAAAAAGCTAGAGCGGAGCGAAAATAAAATTATAGTTTAAAAAAATAAAACCTCCCTATTATAATTGCCATTCGTACTGTCATCAGGTATGTAACTTGGGAATAGAAATCGCTGCATCTTTTAGGCGCACCAATATTACATAGTTACATCCCGAGTTAATAAAAGAGGTAAAAAACCCTTTGCCCCGAAGCCCTGTTCAGCACGCATATTACTTAAATGAAAAGAAATAACTCAAAAAAAAAATTAGCCGTTAGCGGGCGCGGTTAAGGCTTGTCTTTTAAAAAAAATTGGTTGTTGAGGTAAGTCTGGCAACTCCTCCGCATGCAATGTAAACTTAAAATCAGGCAACACTGCATACATTGACTTATTATCGATTCTTTCTTTACCTTTTCTTTCTTCATCTCCAAATGTCAGACAATACATTATTGAACTTCTATTAATATTTGCATTCTGCCACGTGAGGACTTAGGTAAGATGAACTTTGTAAATTTTGAATTTGTATTATATTTTTATATTTAGGAATTTTTGAACGTACTCTGGAATAAATTGGATTAATTTTAACAGCGTGTTTTATTGAGAGTGGTTGCCTAAAATTACGGTTCCTCCGTAACATCCTCAAAAATTCTTTACTTCGCTATCGTCGAGGGAACTGAAGGACGTACAATGGTGAATGATAAAGAGACTCAAAGCTCCTCTAAAATGCGGCGCAGCTGCCTCATGTGCAATGATGAAACGACGATAGAATGATTAAGTGCTCCGTATGCATTTCATTCCAACATTGCGTCGACGTACCCACAGAAACCGATCAACGCATATGGCGCTGCCAGGATTGCTATGAGCTTGCTGAAAGTGGTATGGACGTATCGCAATTCGCTCCCAGAACTGCAAGCGAATCACCGCATGTAGCGATTACTACGAATCATGCATGTAATGGGCCCGCTGAAAATGCCAGTCAGCCCATAGTAACTCATAACCTCAAAAACGCAACACATGTGGTCGCCACCACACTAGGCGATATTCAATCGGCAGTGGCGCACGAGCATGGTGGCGCGACTGCCGAAGTTTCTAGCGTACATGTGCAACAAATTAGTTCCCAGTGTGTGCAACCGACTTCTGCGGCTGCTGAAGCCCCTACAGCACGCGGGCGCTACTTACAACAACGATTGCAACTTCTTGAAGAGGAGTTGCGCCTAGTACAGAAACGACAACAACTGCTAGTACAATTAGAGAAAGAAGGGATGTTCGAGAACAATGCTGAGGCTCAGGTAACAGGTAATAGACCCGGTCCCAGTAGAACGCATAATCGTCTACCTATATGTGGTGCAGCTGATGGTGCTGTTAGGGTTGACAATCAGTCCCATGGTCCAATGTCACAATTTGCAGGTTTTTCCTTTCTTCCTTGTGCTGACAACACTGTCGAAAATGGCACTTATACAACTGTAAGACTTACAAACGAACAAATAGCATCTCGCAAAGGTTTGTGTAAGGAACTCCAAAGTTTACCGGTAAGCCTGAAGAGTGGCCACTCTTCAAGGCATCATACGACCAATCAACGCAACTATGTGGATTCTCCGATGCTGAGAATCTGCTAAGACTGCGACAAGCAGTTGAGGGTCACGCACGCAATGCGGTGAAACATTTAATATTGCACGCTTCATGCGTACCACAAATTATATCCACTTTGCAAATGAAAATCGGTCGACCCGAATTAATTATAGACGTTTTGCTAGCCCAGATTCGGGATTTACCACCTCCCGAAGAAAGCAAGCTGGAATCAATTGTTGATTTCGCTATAGAAGTGCAAAATATTTGCGCCACGATGAAGGCATCGTCATTGACCAATCACCTCAATAATACTGAGTTGGAGCAGGAGTTGGTTTGTAAGTTACCGGGACTGCTACCCGCCCTTTGGGGTATGCAAAAACTATCCTCCTCGACCTGCAATCTAGAGGATTTTAGTAATTGGCTGAAGGGGCGAATGCAGTCATTATACCTAGTACTGCCACAAAACAACCCAAGCGTGGGTCTTTAAATACACATTTAGATTGCGAGCATGGCACAGCAGCTCATTGCTTGGTTTGGGGTTCGACTTGTGAAGCAATTCATGTGAGCAACAAATTCAAACAGCTTAGCCGTTCAGAAAATGTCTTAAAAGATTAAAATTAATTAAAATTTTTATAAATCAGTTTTTATACAAACATATGTATGTATTTGGGTATTTAGATTTTACTTAAAAATCGGTATGTACATACGTGCATATTTAATTAAGCTTAAAATTGTACTTCCTCACTCATGTACTTCACTTCATTGACTGACTTCAACTTCGCTGCAAATTGAACAAAGCAAAACATGATTTTTATGCGAGACAAATTTCCATAGAAACTAACGGTAGAAAAAGATTTTTTTGATATTCATTCTATTTTTCAACTGACTAGGATGCAGCATTCTACTTTGCATTCCCCGAAATGAAGCAAAGAAGCGAAATAAGCAAAAAATATTGTAGGACATTCTACTTTGCATTCCCTGAAATGAAGCAAAGAAGCGAAATAAAAAAAATATTGTAGGACATTCTACTTTGCATTCCCCAAAATGAAACAAAGAAGCGAAATAAATAAAATATTGTAGGACATTCTACTTTGCATTACCGACAATGCCTAAAAGAAGCGAAAAAATTCGAAGGCATTACAACGCTATGCCTTCTAGAACACGTTACCACTAAAAGCGATTACCGATTTTTTGCTGGGAAGTGGATGATCGTTAGGGATCATTCTTTGTGCAAGCGTTGCCTTAAGTCTCATTCCTTTGAGCAATGTACATCAAAAAATACATGTGGAATAAACAATTGCCCTGCGCACACCATCCACTGCTGCACAAAATTTATATTTCGAAGCTAAAATATAACATCCACAGTTCCACAGCCGCAACCAGCGCCCGTTGATGCAACATGCAACGCACATACCCAAGAAACCAATGTCGCCATATTTCGGATTCTACCCGTCACTTTATACGGCAATGGAGTACAAATTGATACGTACGCCTCTTTTGACGATGGATCTTCGCTCACACTAATGGATGAAGAACTTCAAAGGGCGCTTAACGTGGAAGGGGTTCCACAACCCCTTTGTCTAAAGTGGACAGGGGATACTCATCGCAATGAAGATGACTCGGTTCGAGTCAATCTCGAAATATCACCAATTCGCCGCGTAAAACGGTTCGATTTGAAAAACGTTCATACTGTAAAAAATTTGCGGTTGCCTCCGCAGACGTAGCAAAGTTGAAAGCAGCATATAGACATTTAAGAGGCGTGCCATTGTCGTCATATAGCCATGACGTGCCTAGACTTTTAATTGGCATCGACAATAGCAGACTGGGGTCCTGTTTAAAATCTAAAGAGGGATTCAGCTCTGATCCAATTGCTGAGAAAACCCGCCTTGGGTGGACGCTTAAAGGCACAATAACAGACCGTGCTCACAGTAAATCGAGATCAATTCGACGTGTGTTTCACGTTTGTGAGTGGAACGCTACATATAACGAAGAGCTCTTTAAGACAGTAAAGGATTTCATTTTGTTGGACAACGTTGACGTTGCCGCAGTTCCGAAAGCTCTCAGCGATGAGGATCAAGTTGCTGTAAGTCAACAAACAAACTTGCTATGGCGGTGTGAGAGACCTTCTCTGCCTGACAGCTACCCATCAGCTTTACGAAGAGCCACTGTTTGCGTCGCAAAATGTCAAAGGACCCTGAGCTTGCAGACTCACTTCAAGAGAAAATAAAACTATGTGAGAAAGGGATACACAAGAAGGTTGCGTGAGGACGAAAAGGAAATTGATTACGGTTGGTACCTTCCCATTTTTGTAGTGAAGAATCCTAATAAGCCCGGCAAAATAAGGATAGTGTGGGATGCGGCCGCGCAAATTAAAACCGTTTCATTAAATTCTATGCTACTCAAAGGGCCTGACCAGCTGAGTTCACTTCTTTCGATATTACGCAGATTCCGGCAAATCTTATCGCTACTGGTGGAGATATTGCCAAAATGTTCCACCAAGTGCGTATGCGAGTACGCGATCAACATTTTCAGCGATTTCTTTGGTTTGAAGAAGGCGCCACCATACCCGATACTTACATAGTGCAAGTTATGTCCTTTGGCGCTAGCTGCTCGCCCAGCTGTGCGCAGTTCGTTAAAAACATAAATGCAAAGGGCTTTGAAAGTGAATGGCCTAGGGCCACGAAAAGCATAATCGACAACCACTATGTAGACGATATACTTGACTCTGTCGACACCGAAGCAGAAGCAATACAGCTTGCACGTGATGTTCATCGCATTCATTCCCACGCGGGCTTCGATATCCGAAACTGGGTGTCAAACTCTGACGCCGTACTTCAAGAGTTAGGAGCCACTCCCACAACATCGCTGAAACTCGACGGTGCACATGGTTTAGGAGTCGAGAAGGTATTAGGAATGTTTTGGCATACAAACGAAGATTGTTTTACATTCGGCGTATCGCAAAAACTCAGAAACCGTGATTTCATTTCCGGAGAAAGAAAACCAACTAAACGCGAAATGCTCAGCGTGGTTATGGCTATTTTCGACCCTCTGGGTCTGATTGCCCACTACGTCATATATGCTAAGATCATCCTGCAGGAAATTTGGCGAAGCGGTTGCTCATGGGCCGATCCAGTACACGACGAGCAGTACACAAAGTGGTTGCGCTGGGTCCGAATGTTGCCAGAGGTGGAAAACATACATTCCTAGATGCAAGTAAGAATAGCTATGCAGCGAGTAGCTACCTCCTCAAAACTCGTGTATCTCCGCTAAAGCCAATGTCCATCCGTCGTCTGGAATTACAAGCCGCATTAATTGGTGCACGCTTGGCAGTTGGCATTGTTAAATCGCTAACAATTCCCATTGCCTCTCACACGTTTTCGACTGATCAGCGAACAGTGCTATCCTGGCTGCGGTCGCATCAGCGACGCTATCGCCAATTTGTCGCCTGTCCCATAAATGAGATTCTTGAGCTCACTGATGTCGCCCTATGGAGATGGGTACCTACCGCCGAAAATGTGGCCGACGATGCAACAAAGTGGTCCTAATCTCCCGACTTATCCAATCATAGCCGCTGGTTGAATGGACCACCATTTTTACAAGAAAACAAATCTAGTTGGCCCTTTGAACGTGAAATGAACCGCTCAACAAACGAAGAACTGCGTTCGCAGTATGTCGGACACCATTTCGCCTCACGGTCCGTTGCTCAACTTCACACTGACTTCAGCCGATTTTCACGATATAGTAAACTACGACGTGTCATCGCAGCCGTGATCAGCATTGGCAATTACTGGATATCCGTTGTTAAAGACCATAAACAAAAGCGATCGCCTATCAGCAGTGAGGATTTAAAAAAATCGAAATATTGATAATTTCCATTGTACAGCAGCAAAACTTAAACGATGAAGTAGCGGCTTTGAAAGAAGGAAAGGTAATTAAAAAATCAAGTTCAATTTTCAGCCTCACCCCTGTTATTGATGGCGCTGGACTGATTCGCTTGGGTGGCCGAGTCAGATGTGCCTACTACGAAGACCCCATAATTATGACGAAAAACCACTGTGTCACTTATCTTATTGTGAACGAATATCATTTGCTTTACCACCATACCAATTCGGAGACAGTTGTAAATGAGCTACGCCAAACATTTTGGATACCAAGTCTTCGTGTAGTGGTAAACAAAGTCAGACGAGCATGCCAACTCTGCCGAAACCGCTCTGCTCACGCCCAAGCAACTAGGATGAGCCCACTGCCTGACGCTAGACTTGCTGCTTACTGCCGCCCCTTTTCGTATGTGAGTGTCGATTATTTTGGTCCGATGATGGTGGCCGTGCGTAGAAGCCGTGAGAAACGCTACGGTGTATTGTTTACCTGGCTTACGATACGCGCTGTACACCTGCAGCTGGTGTCTTCGCTTTCAACAGATTCTTGCATCATCGCCGTACGAAACTTTACAGCTAGTCATAGTGTCCCTATTGAAATGTGGAGCGATAATGAGACGAACTTCCGGGGCGCTGAACTTGAACTGAAAGAGGCCCTAAAAGCAGTAGACCAAGACAAAATAATCGCAACTTTCACAACCGTTGATACTATTTGGAAGTTTATTCCTCCCTCTTCACCACACATGGGAGGGGTATGGGAGCGACTAGTACGCTCCGTAAAGCGTGTGTTATATCAAATTCCCCCTTCTTGTACACCTTCAAAAGAGGTATTGCGTGCAGCGTTGCTTGAAGTGGAGATGTGCGTCAACTCTGGGCCCCTTTCCTACATCCCGGTGGACCCGGATGTAGAGGAAGCTTTAACGCCGAATCATTTCATACTAGGCAATTCATCTGCCGCCAAACCTTTGGGAAAAGAAGGCATCGGGGGGAGTGGAGAGGAGTGTAGAGGTAAGTCTGGAAACTCCTCTGCCTGCAATGTAAACTTAAAATCAGGCAAGACTGCATACATTTACTTATTATCGATTCTTTCTTTACCTTTTCTTTCTTCATCTCCGAATGTCAGACAATACATTATTGAACTTTCTTTAATATTTGCATTCTTCCACGTGAGGACTTAGGTAATATGAACTTTGTAAATTTTCAATTTGTATTATATTTTTATATTTAGGAATTTTTGAACCTACTCTGGAAAAATTGGATTAATTTGACCTGCGTTTTTTATTGAGAGTGGTTGCCTAGAATTACGGTTCCTCCGTAACATTGATTTTAAATGTCTTGTTTTTAGTTTATTTACAGGCCTGGTTCAAATTACCTTTTAAGATAAATATTAAGATCTGATTTTAGGATACTTAATCGAAAATTGAATTCTATACAAATATAATATACTCACTGCCAAATCCGGTTTCTATATTGATAATTGAATTTGGGGTTTGGTAAGTTATATTATTGGGCATCAAAGTTTCTCCTTGCCCAATTGCAAGTAAACGCTGTTTTTCTCTGGTATTATGTGGTTTCCTTACACGTTTTTTGCCTCCTGCTATATTAATGTTGCTGTTTGCCCCATCTTGACGAGGCCGATTTAACTTTTTTCCTTTGTCATGCATAACTCTCTCTGTATCCTTTAGCATCTCTTGTCGCCATAACTCAAAAAAGTAATTGGGATCCGTATAGAACTTAAGGCCATCTTTACCATCGTCGCGATAATTATTCAATTTATTTAATGGTGGAGGTTTGTCACACATCGTATATGTCTCTAACATGGGAGCCGGCATTGTGGAATGAGAAAAAATTTTTTGATCAAACGTTTTGGTTGAGCGGAACCCTTTTTTTCTTGTTATATCAGTCAACGGCACATCCTCTATAGTGCTATCTAATTGAGTTACTTTTATTGACAAATGGTCTATTCGCGCCTGCAGAGAGTTGGCTCGGCTGCTAATATTTCCCACATCTCGAGCAAGCTCACCAAAAATATCTTCTGCATGCTTTGATAATGACGACAACTGCCGAATAATATTTGTAAGTGATGTATTTGTCACAGTTTCCAGTTCAATGATTTGAGGCTCATCTTGATGGTAAGCGGATCGTGAGACATGGACTGGTACGATTGAACGCTTTGGAAGTGGCATTTTTATCGTATTTTAAATATTTACTGAAATAGTTAATAAAAATTACAATAAAATATCCTTTCTATGTAAAAAAAATACAATTAAAAAAGTTAGAACTAAACAATAGATCTGATCCAGTACTCCATGAACTTGTAGGTTTTTACACGAACTTGCAGGAAGTTACAGGAAAAATGTAACTTCAAATTCCTCCAAAATCCGGTAAATGAGAGCGTTTTTGGAGAGTTGTGTAGATAATGAAGTTGCGAGATTTTACCCGAACTTTTTCTTCTAGTAAAATCAAGAACAGTTTCAAGCGATCACTGGTTGACGTTTTTACAGGAAAAATGCTTTTTTTGTTCCCGTAATTTTTGTTGTTACTCACTTTTTACTCGCACTTCAGAGAGTAATTTTGCTGTTTGTTATTTTTACAGGATTTTACACGAAAAGTATTGGATCAGAGCTAATTAATTTCACATGAATAATAATAATAATAATAATAATCATAATAATAATCATAATAATAATAATACTCATAATAATAATAATAATCATATGTTTTTTGTTATTTTTTGGCCATTTAACAATTATATTCAACAATTTTATAATGAGCTCGAGGCCATTTTTAAATGAAAAATTTATTGTGGAAAAGCATCAACAATTTGAAAAAATGGTAGAAGTGATAGCTATTTCGGAAATCACCACATTTCCTCATCAGACTTCTTTCAGTAGGATTCGAACCGACGATCCCACTGACTCAGCCAGTTGCC
>NW_016157424.1:79883-89894 GCF_001687245.7 Rhagoletis zephyria | reverse complement strand
TCTAAGCAAAAGAATGTGTCCATGGACATAAAAACAGGTATGGCCCAAATCGAGGAGAGCTTAAATATATTAAGCTACCTCCGAGAGCAGCGCCGGAAGGGGCCTACCCTTTCCGAGCTGCGGAAGGCTGGCCCTGGCTCGCAAAAGAGAGGTCGAACTCGATCCGACTCCCCTACAGGCGAGCCGGAAAAGAAGAAAAATACTACTGCTAATAATAATAATAGTAGTAAAAACATTATTATTAATAATCCTAATAATAATGGCAATAATAACAACAATGCACAGAAAACCGTACCAGACAATCAATGGAAAACGGTTGGAAAAAGCAGAAAGCCCAAGCCAGGGCCAGCGCCAGGTGAACCCTTGGTCAATAAGGGCGAGGCGACCAGCCGCAAAAAAAAGAAGAGGGTGAGAAAAAAGAAGAGTCTCGCCAAATTAATAATTAAGCCAGCTGAAGGCAAAACCTATGCAGAGGTGCTGGGAACGATACGCGGTAAGCTCCAACCCGAGAAGACGGAGACCGTAATTCGATCTGTTCGGAAAACCCGCGAAGGCGGCGTGCTCATCGAAATGGAGCGCTGTGGCAACCACACAGCATTTAAGGAAAATGTGTGCACTGCCATTGGCCAGCTTGGAGACGCCCGTATTCTCACTAGACGTTTACGTCTAGAAGTTCTGGGCATGAAATACCTAACCACGGCCCCAGAAGTGGAGAACGCTATACGCGGGGAATTAGGAGACAAAATGAATGGCCAACTTCGCGTCTCTCTCCTCGCTGTAAACTCGCGAGAACAAAGAATGGCAGTGGTGGAAATAGACGAACTGCCAGGCCGGACTCTTATTGAAAAGGGGAAGCTGCGAGTAGGTTGGATTATCTGCCGCGTCCGAGAGCGCGCGGATGTCCAAAGGTGTTTCCGCTGTCTGGGGTATGGCCACAAAATGGCGGCATGCAAAGGCCCAGACAGAAGCAGTTCATGCTGGAAATGTGGTCAGCAGGGCCACAAAGCCTCTGCATGTAAAGAAATCCCAAGCTGCTACCTGTCCTCGGCAGGAGATGGACACAAAAATGCCAATCACCTGCCCGGGTCGCGAGCGTGCAAGGCCTTCAGCAATGCCCTTGCTGAGGCTAAGACAAAGCTTGGGAGAATATGATTAAATTTATACAAGGCAATATGAACAGGAGTAGGGTAGCTGATGACCTGCTGGACCAATTGGTTCTTGAACAAAGAGCAGACGCTGTCATCATCAGTGAACCCTATAGAACAAAAGAAACCTGGCATGTTGACCAATCAGGCTCGGCCGCGATATGGATTGCTAACCCCAACCATCGCGCAGAGAGCAGCGGGGTAGGACGCTGCTACGTCTGGGTTAAAATGGCGCAAATCACTGTGGTGAGCTGCTACCTGTCTCNGAAAGTGTCGCGAATCACTCTGGTGAGCTGCTACCTGTCTCCAAACGACACAGTCCTTGTCTTCAGGGAAAAGCTCGAAGACCTTGAAGACGAATTGCGCGATATAACCGGCCACATAATTGTTGCTGGAGATTTCAACGCAAGAGGCGTGGAATGGGGTATGCCCCAAACAAACACCAGGGGAAGACTGGTCCTTGAAATGGCAGCCCGCATTGGCCTGACCATCCTCAACACCGGAACGACCCCTACATATCGAAGGCCGGGTTTTGGATACTCTATCCCCGACATANCTTTCAACGCAAGAGGCTGGGAAGACTGGTCCTTGAAATGGCAGCCCGCATTGACCTGACCATCCTCAACACCGGAACGACCCCAACATATCGAAGGCCGGGGTTTGGTTACTCTATCCCTGACATAACCCTGGTCTCAGAAAGCCTTCTTCGAAGGGCTGACGGATGGAGAGTGATGGGAACTACATCATCTTCCATGTCACTGACACAACGCGAGGGCAAACACGTAGTATCCCTCGCAGGAGACCAGGATGGAACCCGCCTAGGGTCGATGTTCGAATGGGGAGACTCCCATCGCGTGCTCGTGGCAGACCTGAGGCGCTGACCAGAGCAGCAGCCTACAAAAGCGCTAAGAAAGCACTTGGGGCCGAGGTACAGAAGAGTAAACGGAACTGCTGGAAAGCGCTATGTGAGGAAGTCCATCGTAATCCCTGGGGCCAGGGATACAAAATAGTGATGAAAAAGTTCCATACATCATCACAGGCGATGGATGAGGCCCGAGTTAAGAATATAGTGGATGCGCTATTTCCCACACACCCACTAAGAGCCGACACAGTGTTCGTCGAGGAGCAAGCCGAGGCACCACTGTTTTCGACAGACGAGCTGAAGCTAGCCCTGCGAAGCATGAAAGCCGGCAAGGCTCCAGGCCCAGATGGCATACCAGCGGAGGCAATCAGGTTAGCAGCGGAAACGAGCCCTGATCTTCTGCTTAACATGTACAATGGAAGAAGGCGAGACTGGTGCTTATACCCAAGGGCAAAGGGGACCCAAACTCTCCTTCATCCTTTCGGCCACTCTGCATGCTAGACACAGCAGGCAAAATGATGGAGAGTCTGCTCAAAATACGCTTGACGTTAGCCATAGAAAGCGAGGGAGGCCTTTCACCCCGACAACATGGCTTCAGGAAGAGACACTCAACTATAGGAGCAATTGGCGAAGTAGTCGAGGCGGTACATAAGGCCGAAGAAGCCTGACACCAGGCGCGGCCAATAGTGCTGCTAGTCACACTGGACGTCAAGAACGCCTTCAACTCGGCAAGATGGGACGACATGCTGGAGGCCTTGGAACGGTCATTCAAGGTTCCACAATGCTATATAACCGGCGGAGCGGCACAAGGATCTGTACTTGGCACGGAATTTTCTTTCGGAATTTTGTCCTTTGTTTTTTGTGAACAGTTTGCTTATTGAGTTGTGCGGTCTGTGAACATATATAATGTCTTCATTATTTATTGATATTCATAAATACTGCTTTTATAAATTCGATATATATAGGTTAAATAAATGACAAGTGTCATTATAGAATTTACAAGGTATTATACCTGAACCTCGTTGAATAATCCAACAAGTTTTTTGACAAGAATTTGATCTACACACACATAAAAACCGTTTTCACTTATCATGAATCACAAAATTTAGTTAGAAAAATTTCAAAGGTTATATTTCATGTAACACCACGAGTGCTTTGATCGCCCATGATTGGGTGATGGCTGACGGAAAGGAGTAAGGGGACACACAGTCTATTGATACTATATAAAGAGTGAGCAAGAAGGGAGCGGAGTTCCAAAGTTTTTCATGTATAAGTAAACTTAAGAATTATCTGAAAAAATCTTGTTTTTCTTACATACAAATTCTTATGCCTAGTGATTTTAGCTAAGAAATGAGTAAAATTCACATACATAAATAAGTTAAAAATGTGATTTCTAACTGATATTTGTTGAGCTAAAAGTTTCATGTGCCACTAATTTTTCTTAATATATGGGGTATTCACAACGGTGTCGGTAAGTGTCGTATTGTTGTATCTCGTGAGCTTTAAACGCCTAAATAAAAATGCTACGGGGGTTCGCAAAGTACCATCGAAGTCATATTATGAATTTTCGCAGTGTTAAAAAAAAGTTGGTTGTGGGTTCAAGTTCTCTAAACTTTTTGTTAAGCTTCTAATGTTCACGATATACAACAGTACGGCACTCACAACACTGTTGTGAATCCTTCAATAATTTTAAAATAATACTACTTTGATTTACGATTATTTCAATCCTAATTCAAACTATTTTGAAACTGGGATTAAATTTATCGTAATCGTAGACGCACTTAATTACACATGTAATTTCATCGCCCAGCTCAAATTTAGATAAAGGTTTTGACTCGCAAATGCACACACTTATGTACTTAAGACCTGCAAATGTTAAACTATAAAACATAGCGACATGTGTCCACTCATGCAAGTGCCAGTTCATATTATGTCGCTCATACATGTTTCACAATAACATATGAAGACACTGTCGAATAATTGAAAACAAATCATGCATCAAATCTATGCATGTCAACACAAGCAACACACGCGACATAATCAGCATTAGGTTCGTTCGCGTAGCTGTTAATTGTTCATGTTTAACCAAAACTTACAAGTTTTTGCGTTCGCGTACGCAAAAAACTTGCAAAGTAGGGGAAATTGAGAGAGCAAAGTGACATTTCATTTTGAGGGGAAGCTGCTGGTTTCTGTTGGAAAAATTTTTGCCAACAGCAATTTGCCAACAGGAAAACAGCTGATCAAAAACAGCTGGTTGGCATTTACGCAAATCACAAAATTGAATTTGATGATTTGGAAGTTAAAAATTACAAAATGCGACTAATTAAACTTGTAAGAAGTAAGTAGTTATTTGTTTTATCAATAAACTGTGCCAGGATACCACTTTGTAATGAGTTTTCGAACGTTTTAAATTTTACACTTTTGAATGTAAACAAAAATTATATCAGCTGTTCGTCGAACTTGCAAGTTTCTGCAAATTTTCTGTTCGCGTACTATTTTGGATATTTCTCTCTTGTGAGCGAACAGATGACATTTCGCCGGAATTTGGCAGTTGGTTGGTTTCTGTTGGAGATTTTAAACGAACGCACCTATTATAACACGATTGAGGGAAATAGAGATTGCGCCAATCGCGGTACCGCTAATCCGCTCTTTGTGATTTTGACAGAATCAGCTGTGTGCGTGACGTCATCTTGGTGCAATTGTTGCAAAGTGTAATAGTGAAAACAAAAGGAAAGCGTGCGATATAAGTTTTTTTTCGTTTCCTACGGACGCAAATCTGGCGGAAAAATGGAAGCAGTTCTGCCGGCGAGAAGATGCATTAAACACCAAATCGAGCTATATGTGCATGAAGCATTTTACTAGTGAAGATATTGAAAATAATATTTTTAGTGCTGGTATGAGGTAATGCACCAGTGGATAAGGTCGCCAGGCGCTAATTCAAGCGGCATCTTACCGCGCTGTTACGTACCTAATACAAAACAGTGGCCAACTTATTATACATTTAAAAGTTCAGCTATAAATTATGTTTTAGTTACATAGAATATTTGTTTCCAAAGAGGCCACACCCATGGTACAAAAGTCATCAAATAAAAGCTGTGGAGTCAACAGCTGTGGAGTTTATGATGGTTGGCTACCGTCCACAAATATAAATATGCACTCTGCATGGCTTTCTACAATGGCGAGTCCAAAAATTCTTTTTGCTGTACACCTTCCTTTTGGTCTACATGAAATTGCAAACACTGTTAATACATCCATTTTTTCATGTGCTAAAAATCGTACTTACCTAAAGGGCTACATGTCCAAAGTTATTGCTGCTGTTCCTAATTAATCAATCTTTGTATATTTATTGATTCCTGCACCATATGTTGCCTAGTTGGCAACACTACGTTGTATTCATTTTCTTATGTTACTTTGTTTAGTATTCATTTTCTTATGTAACCTTACTTAGCAACTTCTAAGCTTTGTTCGCTTTGTAATTTATGCAAATCATGTATGTACATTAGGGTGGTCCAAAAATGTATGGGAGAAAAGTAAAATCGGAAATTTAATGCTCTCACCACCTAGGATTGTTCTATACCGAAAAAAAATATACCCCTGTTTTTTTTATTTTAAAATCAAAATATATTTAGAGGTCGCTGAAAGCGCTCAAAGTTTCCCATGTATTTTGTATGGGGAAAAAAAGATTTTTCGTAGAAATGGCATAGAATCCATGGAAATTAAAATTTTTCAATCTGAAAATTCTGCTTCTCTTCAGAAGACTTCAGAGAATAATGCCCAATTGTTTATTTAAACGTTTTTTAATTTAAACTATTTTTTCTTTTTTTCTTTTGTATATTTCTGTTTGTATATTTGATTTTTTTTTGGGATATTTCGGAGACCCTTAAAAAACAGTTAAAATTAAAAAATCGACTGACGAGCCTGCTGCGCAGTGTCACGATCTGTAAAATAGTTGAACCACGTTGCTGGAAACTTTCACCACGGGACAGGTGTTTGCCAGGAATTGGTTCTTGCGCGGGACAATCTTATTCGTACATCACGACGAGTGGTTGCGCATTACGCTTACGTGAATTTCTGTCACTACATCGTTTAGCGCCTCGCCTTTTCTGTTGTATTAGCGTGGTCGTGTGCGAAAACCACTATAATGGCTGAAAGTTGGAAGGAATTGGTACAATTTCACGGGCGTACCAAGGCGGCGATTACACGTGTCCTTGGCTTTGCGCAAAATCCTCCACCGGATCAGGAACAGTATGATATACTTACACGAACTGATCGCTTAAAGGAGGCGTGGGATGAATTCGTTGCAGCCACAAACGCCATGTATCAATTCCGTGAAAGTCCCGAATATTCTAATCCAGACGAAGACTATGGAGTTTACGATGGAAAAGTTTTGACTGCACGTAACCTGCTTCGCTCGCTTCAGGATTCCTTTACGATTCCAACTCAACAACCCAGCTTGGATGACACCATATCTCGACTAGCTGAACAACAGTCTAAATTTTTTCATAAATTTTCTACAACTTCGATTCCAGCACAACATGCAAAAAACGATTTGCCTAAAATTACCATCCCACCTTTCACCGGCCTGTACAAAGACTGGCCGCCATTCAAGGACTTATTCACCAGTGCAATTGCATCGAAACATACCCAAAAGTGTCACCATCTCAAATCATTGCTAAGGGATGACGCAAATTATCAAACACATTCCGGTAACTGAGGCGTCTTACGCAACGGCGTGGAACAGAGTAAGCGAACGTTTTGATCGCCCACGCCATATTGTCGCCTCATTTATTGAGAACTTTATGGCACTCCCCTTGTCATCAGGGGAAAATTCTACAATTCTTCGTAAAATATCAGACGCAGCAAACGAGGTTATCAGGGGTCTACATGCCATATCCCATGACGATCGCGACTGCTGGCTTATCTACCTTCTCCTAGCCAAGCTAGACTCAGAGTCCCGACGAAAGTGGATTGAATCTAGTGAAAATCTCAAAGTACCTACCATAACGGAATTTTGTAAATTCCTTGATTGCGAAGAATTAGAATTGGCCCAACATAGGACGCAACCCGCACGCCTTCGCAACTCTGAAACTCGGGGTCCTAGTTTCAACTAACGGGGGTCTCATGAAGTGTCCAACATTCTTATCCTTGAGCACAGATGACCGGCGAGCGATGGCCAAGGGTAAATTGCTGTGCTTCAATTGTCTAAAGACAGGGCACTCGACATCAACATGCAGTTCTAAATTCAATTGTAAGGTATGTAATCGACGCCACCACACACTTCTACATGGCCCACCGTCGGCCGCAGGTACAGCGTCTCGAGCAGGTCAAGAAAGCTCTTCTGGTTCAAGCAGGATCGACAATGGTACGCCATGGTCCCTACATCGCACGCTCATTGACATCGACACCAGCTGACACCTACACAAGTCAGCTATCACCGCTTCGTAAGGGATCGACAGCCTTGCTGCCCACAGCCATAGTTAACGTTCAAACCGCCCACGGTGGTTTTTTGAAATGTCGAGTACTTCTGGACACCGCATCAGAACTATCGTACATCACCGAGCGCTGTGTCCGGAGGCTTTGCAATCCGCGCTCTGCTGGTCGCATTGCTGTAGATCCCACATTCCAGACACCTGGATCGGTCGACATTCTTTTCGGTGCAACCTATGTCTGAAAGGTGTTCACCTGTAACAAAATGTTGGACTCAAAGGGAGATCCTGTTGCAGTTTCCTCAATTTTTGGATGGGTGGTCAGTTCAGCAATTGACGGGGTGGGTTCAGCGGATTCCACCCAAGCTCTGCACGCCATAGTCGATGTTGATAACTTTCTACAAAATTTCTGGGAAATCGAGGAACCCTGTCAAACTCAACTCATGGATTCCGACGACATAACCTTAGAAGAGCACTTCCAACGCACGCATACGCGTCATACCGACGGTAAATACATTGTAGAGCTACCATTTAAGATGGAAGCACCGCGGTTTGCGGAAGCATTATCGGGCGCCGTTTCGCGTTTTCACGCCGTCGAGCTTCGTCTACAGAAAAACGAATCTCTTGGTGAAAAACTTCGGGTGGTGTTCGACGGATCGTTTGCAGACAGCAGAGGAGTTGTTATTAACAGCGTTGTGCATATCGGTCCTAGCATTCAGCGCAATTTGTTTTCCGTATGCTTGCGATTCAGGATGCACCGATATGTGTTCCGACAGATATGGGTCGCCGAACATCATCGAAACTACCAAAGGATCGTGTGGAGGGAGAGTCTTGCTGATCCCATAAGACACTTCCAGTTATGCACGGTTACGTATGGTACGGCTTGCGCACCATATCTATCTGTCAGGGTACTACAACAATTAGCAGAGGACTATAAGCATCAATTCCCACGCGCAAGATCAATCGTACGCGATGACTTTTACGTCGACGATATTCTCACGGGTGCCGACTCCAAACAGGAACTCATTGAAAAGCTCATGAGGAGCTTGTGAAAATGCTTGCTGGTGCTGGACTGGAACTCCGAAAGTGGGTATCCAACTGCCGTCGCATATGCAAAGACGATGACACGCAACACACGCTGGGTAAAGACGCCACAAAGGTTCTCGGATTGCTATGGAGGGCGAATGACGATATACTCACATACCAAACTCGCGCGCCTAATATGCGCACTTCCAGCAAGAGGCAGGTACTTTCCGACACATCCCGTATCTTCGATCCTTTAGGATTACTGTCACCAGTGACGGTGCAATTCAAATTCTATTCCAGGAGTTGTGGTTACACAAGCTAGGTTTGGATGATCCTTTGCTAATGCATCTAGCAGAGCGCTGGCTGAAGTACCAAGCTGATATTCACAATATCACAAGCCTGGCGCTACCTCGTTTCCTTAACTCTACGAGGCACTTCGAGCTCCACGGGTTCCTGGATG
Organism: Rhagoletis zephyria; assembly: GCF_001687245.7. NCBI lineage: Eukaryota > Metazoa > Arthropoda > Insecta > Diptera > Tephritidae > Rhagoletis > Rhagoletis zephyria. The sequence goes on along the minus strand of NW_016157424.1, from coordinate 80,975 downwards.
CCTCAATAAAGGCGTACGCTGGCGCTGTGTACTGCCGCTTCAAGAATCCAGATAACACGTTCACTATATCATTGATGGCCGCCAAGACACGAGTGGCACCTCTGAAGCAGATCTCGCTGCCTCGGTTGGAGTTGTGCGGCGCTCTATTGTTGACACGGCTAATGAAGACAATTCTAAACGTGCTGCCGCATAAATCTATAACAACATACGCCTGGTGCGACTCAACCGTTGTATTGGCTTGGCTGTCTCATCCCTCGGTAAGGTTGAAAACGTTTGTAGCAAATCGAACTGCTGAGATTTTGGAAACTTTTCCACGCAGCGTTCGGAGCCACGTCGAGTCGAGGGAAAATCCAGCTGATTGCGCGTCAAGGGGATTGGCAGCCTCTGCAATTGTGGATTTCAATCTCTGGTGGAAGGGGCCTCCTTGGTGTGGCGATGAAGAGCGCACTCGTAAGCTGGTGTTTCAAACCAATCATCAAGAACTACACCAGATCCCGGAGGCCAATGCTGAGATGAAGAGCAGTGTACTAAGCTTAGTGGCTACGGAATCTCCACTCAGCAGTTCATTTGACACATTGATGCAACGTTCATCATCATGGCAGCGGCTCTTTCGAGTTACAGCCTATGTTCTACACTTTATTCACAATGCTCGGAAGACGTCACGCAGGCCTGACGTTAAAACACTTTCGTACGATGAAATCAAGGAGGCGCGCATCCTTTGGCTACAACAGGTTCAAAGCTGTTTCCAGGAAGACATTCAGCAATTAAAACGAAATGATGAGATGAGTTCTCATTCAAAGCTTTTGCAGTTAGCTCCGTTCGTTGACGAGTTCGGCCTACTACGGGTAGGTGGGCGGATTCGAAATTCAGAATTGCCAACGGAAACTCATCACCCGGTTATCCTCCCAAAGGAACATCGTGCAACGGAACACATACTTATCGACGAGCACATTCGTAATTTACATCCAGGAGTCTCAGCGTTGTTTGTGATAGTGCGGCACAGGTATTGGATTTTGGGAGCAAGAAACCTGATTCGAAAGATTACGCACAATTGCATCAAATGTTTTCGACAGAAGCGCACCTCTACACAGC
>NW_016157424.1:79155-79858 GCF_001687245.7 Rhagoletis zephyria | reverse complement strand
GAAATAGAGATTGCGCCAATCGCGGTACCGCTAATCCGCTCTTTGTGATTTTGACAGAATCAGCTGTGTGCGTGACGTCATCTTGGTGCAATTGTTGCAAAGTGTAATAGTGAAAACAAAAGGAAAGCGTGCGATATAAGTTTTTTTTCGTTTCCTACGGACGCAAATCTGGCGGAAAAATGGAAGCAGTTCTGCCGGCGAGAAGATGCATTAAACACCAAATCGAGCTATATGTGCATGAAGCATTTTACTAGTGAAGATATTGAAAATAATATTTTTAGTGCTGGTATGAGGTAATGCACCAGTGGATAAGGTCGCCAGGCGCTAATTCAAGCGGCATCTTACCGCGCTGTTACGTACCTAATACAAAACAGTGGCCAACTTATTATACATTTAAAAGTTCAGCTATAAATTATGTTTTAGTTACATAGAATATTTGTTTCCAAAGAGGCCACACCCATGGTACAAAAGTCATCAAATAAAAGCTGTGGAGTCAACAGCTGTGGAGTTTATGATGGTTGGCTACCGTCCNACAAATCATGCATCAAATCTATGCATGTCAACACAAGCAACACACGCGACATAATCAGCATTAGGTTCGTTCGCGTAGCTGTTAATTGTTCATGTTTAACCAAAACTTACAAGTTTTTGCGTTCGCGTACGCAAAAAACTTGCAAAGTAGGGGAAATTGAGAGAGCAAAGT
>NW_016157424.1:62930-79051 GCF_001687245.7 Rhagoletis zephyria | reverse complement strand
TTTTAGTGCTGGTATGAGGTAATGCACCAGTGGATAAGGTCGCCAGGCGCTAATTCAAGCGGCATCTTACCGCGCTGTTACGTACCTAATACAAAACAGTGGCCAACTTATTATACATTTAAAAGTTCAGCTATAAATTATGTTTTAGTTACATAGAATATTTGTTTCCAAAGAGGCCACACCCATGGTACAAAAGTCATCAAATAAAAGCTGTGGAGTCAACAGCTGTGGAGTTTATGATGGTTGGCTACCGTCCACAAATATAAATATGCACTCTGCATGGCTTTCTACAATGGCGAGTCCAAAAATTCTTTTTGCTGTACACCTTCCTTTTGGTCTACATGAAATTGCAAACACTGTTAATACATCCATTTTTTCATGTGCTAAAAATCGTACTTACCTAAAGGGCTACATGTCCAAAGTTATTGCTGCTGTTCCTAATTAATCAATCTTTGTATATTTATTGATTCCTGCACCATATGTTGCCTAGTTGGCAACACTACGTTGTATTCATTTTCTTATGTTACTTTGTTTAGTATTCATTTTCTTATGTAACCTTACTTAGCAACTTCTAAGCTTTGTTCGCTTTGTAATTTATGCAAATCATGTATGTACATTAGGGTGGTCCAAAAATGTATGGGAGAAAAGTAAAATCGGAAATTTAATGCTCTCACCACCTAGGATTGTTCTATACCGAAAAAAAATATACCCCTGTTTTTTTTATTTTAAAATCAAAATATATTTAGAGGTCGCTGAAAGCGCTCAAAGTTTCCCATGTATTTTGTATGGGGAAAAAAAGATTTTTCGTAGAAATGGCATAGAATCCATGGAAATTAAAATTTTTCAATCTGAAAATTCTGCTTCTCTTCAGAAGACTTCAGAGAATAATGCCCAATTGTTTATTTAAACGTTTTTTAATTTAAACTATTTTTTCTTTTTTTCTTTTGTATATTTCTGTTTGTATATTTGATTTTTTTTTGGGATATTTCGGAGACCCTTAAAAAACAGTTAAAATTAAAAAATCGACTGACGAGCCTGCTGCGCAGTGTCACGATCTGTAAAATAGTTGAACCACGTTGCTGGAAACTTTCACCACGGGACAGGTGTTTGCCAGGAATTGGTTCTTGCGCGGGACAATCTTATTCGTACATCACGACGAGTGGTTGCGCATTACGCTTACGTGAATTTCTGTCACTACATCGTTTAGCGCCTCGCCTTTTCTGTTGTATTAGCGTGGTCGTGTGCGAAAACCACTATAATGGCTGAAAGTTGGAAGGAATTGGTACAATTTCACGGGCGTACCAAGGCGGCGATTACACGTGTCCTTGGCTTTGCGCAAAATCCTCCACCGGATCAGGAACAGTATGATATACTTACACGAACTGATCGCTTAAAGGAGGCGTGGGATGAATTCGTTGCAGCCACAAACGCCATGTATCAATTCCGTGAAAGTCCCGAATATTCTAATCCAGACGAAGACTATGGAGTTTACGATGGAAAGGTTTTGACTGCACGTAACCTGCTTCGCTCGCTTCAGGATTCCTTTACGATTCCAACTCAACAACCCAGCTTGGATGACACCATATCTCGACTAGCTGAACAACAGTCTAAATTTTTTCATAAATTTTCTACAACTTCGATTCCAGCACAACATGCAAAAAACGATTTGCCTAAAATTACCATCCCACCTTTCACCGGCCTGTACAAAGACTGGCCGCCATTCAAGGACTTATTCACCAGTGCAATTGCATCGAAACATACCCAAAAGTGTCATCATCTCAAATCATTGCTAAGGGATGACGCAAATTATCAAACACATTCCGGTAACTGAGGCGTCTTACGCAACGGCGTGGAACAGAGTAAGCGAACGTTTTGATCGCCCACGCCATATTGTCGCCTCATTTATTGAGAACTTTATGGCACTCCCCTTGTCATCAGGGGAAAATTCTACAATTCTTCGTAAAATATCAGACGCAGCAAACGAGGTTATCAGGGGTCTACATGCCATATCCCATGACGATCACGACTGCTGGCTTATCTACCTTCTCCTAGCCAAGCTAGACTCAGAGTCCCGACGAAAGTGGATTGAATCTAGTGAAAATCTCAAAGTACCTACCATAACGGAATTTTGTAAATTCCTTGATTGCGAAGAATTAGAATTGGCCCAACATAGGACGCAACCCGCACGCCTTCGCAACTCTGAAACTCGGGGTCCTAGTTTCAACTAACGGGGGTCTCATGAAGTGTCCAACATTCTTATCCTTGAGCACAGATGACCGGCGAGCGATGGCCAAGGGTAAATTGCTGTGCTTCAATTGTCTAAAGACAGGGCACTCGACATCAACATGCAGTTCTAAATTCAATTGTAAGGTATGTAATCGACGCCACCACACACTTCTACATGGCCCACCGTCGGCCGCAGGTACAGCGTCTCGAGCAGGTCAAGAAAGCTCTTCTGGTTCAAGCAGGATCGACAATGGTACGCCATGGTCCCTACATCGCACGCTCATTGACATCGACACCAGCTGACACCTACACAAGTCAGCTATCACCGCTTCGTAAGGGATCGACAGCCTTGCTGCCCACAGCCATAGTTAACGTTCAAACCGCCCACGGTGGTTTTTTGAAATGTCGAGTACTTCTGGACACCGCATCAGAACTATCGTACATCACCGAGCGCTGTGTCCAGAGGCTTTGCATTCCGCGCNGGAGGCTTTGCAATCCGCGCTCTGCTGGTCGCATTGCTGTAGATCCCACATTCCAGACACCTGGATCGGTCGACATTCTTTTCGGTGCAACCTATGTCTGAAAGGTGTTCACCTGTAACAAAATGTTGGACTCAAAGGGAGATCCTGTTGCAGTTTCCTCAATTTTTGGATGGGTGGTCAGTTCAGCAATTGACGGGGTGGGTTCAGCGGATTCCACCCAAGCTCTGCACGCCATAGTCGATGTTGATAACTTTCTACAAAATTTCTGGGAAATCGAGGAACCCTGTCAAACTCAACTCATGGATTCCGACGACATAACCTTAGAAGAGCACTTCCAACGCACGCATACGCGTCATACCGACGGTAAATACATTGTAGAGCTACCATTTAAGATGGAAGCACCGCGGTTTGCGGAAGCATTATCGGGCGCCGTTTCGCGTTTTCACGCCGTCGAGCTTCGTCTACAGAAAAACGAATCTCTTGGTGAAAAACTTCGGGTGGTGTTCGACGGATCGTTTGCAGACAGCAGAGGAGTTGTTATTAACAGCGTTGTGCATATCGGTCCTAGCATTCAGCGCAATTTGTTTTCCGTATGCTTGCGATTCAGGATGCACCGATATGTGTTCCGACAGATATGGGTCGCCGAACATCATCGAAACTACCAAAGGATCGTGTGGAGGGAGAGTCTTGCTGATCCCATAAGACACTTCCAGTTATGCACGGTTACGTATGGTACGGCTTGCGCACCATATCTATCTGTCAGGGTACTACAACAATTAGCAGAGGACTATAAGCATCAATTCCCACGCGCAAGATCAATCGTACGCGATGACTTTTACGTCGACGATATTCTCACGGGTGCCGACTCCAAACAGGAACTCATTGAAAAGCTCATGAGGAGCTTGTGAAAATGCTTGCTGGTGCTGGACTGGAACTCCGAAAGTGGGTATCCAACTGCCGTCGCATATGCAAAGACGATGACACGCAACACACGCTGGGTAAAGACGCCACAAAGGTTCTCGGATTGCTATGGAGGGCGAATGACGATATACTCACATACCAAACTCGCGCGCCTAATATGCGCACTTCCAGCAAGAGGCAGGTACTTTCCGACGCATCCCGTATCTTCGATCCTTTAGGATTACTGTCACCAGTGACGGTGCAATTCAAATTCTATTCCAGGAGTTGTGGTTACACAAGCTAGGTTTGGATGATCCTTTGCTAATGCATCTAGCAGAGCGCTGGCTGAAGTACCAAGCTGATATTCACAATATCACAAGCCTGGCGCTACCTCGTTTCCTTAACTCTACGAGGCACTTCGAGCTCCACGGGTTCCTGGATGCCTCAATAAAGGCGTACGCTGGCGCTGTGTACTGCCGCTTCAAGAATCCAGATAACACGTTCACTATATCATTGATGGCCGCCAAGACACGAGTGGCACCTCTGAAGCAGATCTCGCTGCCTCGGTTGGAGTTGTGCGGCGCTCTATTGTTGACACGGCTAATGAAGACAATTCTAAACGTGCTGCCGCATAAATCTATAACAACATACGCCTGGTGCGACTCAACCGTTGTATTGGCTTGGCTGTCTCATCCCTCGGTAAGGTTGAAAACGTTTGTAGCAAATCGAACTGCTGAGATTTTGGAAACTTTTCCACGCAGCGTTCGGAGCCACGTCGAGTCGAGGGAAAATCCAGCTGATTGCGCGTCAAGGGGATTGGCAGCCTCTGCAATTGTGGATTTCAATCTCTGGTGGAAGGGGCCTCCTTGGTGTGGCGATGAAGAGCGCACTCGTAAGCTGGTGTTTCAAACCAATCATCAAGAACTACACCAGATCCCGGAGGCCAATGCTGAGATGAAGAGCAGTGTACTAAGCTTAGTGGCTACGGAATCTCCACTCAGCAGTTCATTTGACACATTGATGCAACGTTCATCATCATGGCAGCGGCTCTTTCGAGTTACAGCCTATGTTCTACACTTTATTCACAATGCTCGGAAGACGTCACGCAGGCCTGACGTTAAAACACTTTCGTACGATGAAATCAAGGAGGCGCGCATCCTTTGGCTACAACAGGTTCAAAGCTGTTTCCAGGAAGACATTCAGCAATTAAAACGAAATGATGAGATGAGTTCTCATTCAAAGCTTTTGCAGTTAGCTCCGTTCGTTGACGAGTTCGGCCTACTACGGGTAGGTGGGCGGATTCGAAATTCAGAATTGCCAACGGAAACTCATCACCCGGTTATCCTCCCAAAGGAACATCGTGCAACGGAACACATACTTATCGACGAGCACATTCGTAATTTACATCCAGGAGTCTCAGCGTTGTTTGTGATAGTGCGGCACAGGTATTGGATTTTGGGAGCAAGAAACCTGATTCGAAAGATTACGCACAATTGCATCAAATGTTTTCGACAGAAGCGCACCTCTACACAGCAATTCATGGCAGATTTACCGGCGATACGTGTTCGCCAAGCACATCCCTTCCAACATATCGGCGTTGATTACGCTGGGCCGCTAACTTTGAAATTATATCGGGGACGTAATGCTCGCACGTCCAAGGGATACATATGCCTGTTTGTGTGCCTTGTAACATCGGCAATCCAGATTTGAGCACTGATGGGTTCCTAGCTGCATTCAAACGCTTCATTTCGCGTCGAGGGAAATGCAGCAAGATATTCAGCGATAATGGGCGAAATTTCGTGGGGCGGCCCGCGCGCTGAACGAAATGGATCGGCTTCCCCGTTCGCAACATCATAACAACATTGTCTCGCAGACACTCACCGATGAACAAATTCAATGGAATTCATGCCACCCAACGCTCCGCTCTGGGGTGGCATATGGGAGTCAGGGGAACGGTCAGTGAAATTGCATTTGCGGCGTGTGATTGGGACCACTATTCTCACGTATGACCAGATGTACACCCTTCTGGCCCAGATCGAAGCAGTAATCAACTCACGGACACTGGGGGTGGTGCCTGACAGCAATACTAATTATCTGTCGCCGTCTCATTTTCTCATAGGTAGACCGTACACGATGGCTCCCGAAGGAGATCTTGCCCAGGTCCCCATCAACCGGCTTGAGTATTGGCAGCATATCCAGAATATGTACCAAGGCTTCTGGAAGCAATGGCATCGAGAATATCTTACATCGCTGCAAAACCGCCCGAAATGGTGCCGGCGTAATCCCAACATGAACATCGGGGATATTGTGGTTCTCAAGGAATGTAACATACCACCTGCAATATGGCCGATGGCGAAGGTTATTTGAAGTGCATCCTGGCAAGGACGGATTAGTTCGAGTCGTCAAATTTAGGACCGCTCATGGTGACTTAACTCGTTCCATAACCAAGGTGGCAGTTCTACCCTTGTCCTGAAAATAACTTTTCAGCGGGGCCAGGCATGATCAGGAATGAGACACGAACACACCATATGTTGCCTAGTTGGCAACTCTACGTTGTATTAATTTTCTTATGTTACTTTGTTTAGTATTCATTGTCTTATGTTACCTTACTTAGCAACTTCTAAGCTTTGTTTGCTTTGTAATTTATTTATTTATACTTGTTCATTCATTTTCTCTCGTTCATTCTTCTATTGGCCAGAGAGACAGCAGCACCTGACTGCTTAGCAAAGAAAGTAAGTTGGAGATAAAATTTGTTACTATTTCTGTAATACAAACATTGTAATAGTAAAATCAAATTCGAAATTGTCAAACAGAAAGAGAAATAAATTTAGAGAGACCGAAAAGAATACAGATTTTGTTGTTGGAAAATCTAATTGGATAGTTGTTAAACCGAAAAGAAAGGATTTTATCAGAAACGGAAAACATCAGCTTTATATAAGAATTGAACTTCGTTGAATTTATTTGCGAAAAATTTTAATTCAGTTTTGTTAATTGTAACAATTTAATTAATGCAAACAAAATTTATGATTTGATGTAAAGTCAAGTGCGGCTGGATTTATGAATTAACCATTTAAAAATTTATTTGTACTTTTAAACTTAGTAAACACTGTATATCTAACTTTTAAAACTGTATATTTGACATGGACAGAGAACAGATTTTTGCATTAAACGTGAACGTGTTGAAGGCAAAGCTTACGGAGCTGGGTCTGTCGACAAACGGACGAAAAGCTACGTTGCAGGATAGGCTTTGCGAACATTTCGGTCTGACCATAGGTGGGGACGGTGGTTCTGACGGTGAAAGTGATTCATTTGAAAGTAGTGTATTACCGGTGGCGGGAGTTGGGCGCCCTATGTTCACTTTGCGTGATATTGAAGGATCTCTTCCAACATTTAGCGGTACGGGACAGCCCACCGTGGAAGAGTGGCTAGACGATTTTGAAGCCAATGCTACTGCAGTCCAGTGGGGAGATTTGCAGAAGTTCATATATAGTAAACAGTTATTGAAGGGTGCCGCAAAACTTTTCATCCGCAGCCCGCGTGGTATATCCTCTTGGAATTCGCTTAAACAATCTTTACAAAAAGAATTCGGCATTGTTATATCATCTATTGAGGTACATCGTGCCCTTAGAAACCGTCGTAAGCGTCCAAACGAAGACTATCGCGAGTATCTCTATAGTCTCATGGAGATAGGGCGGCCGATAAATTTGGATGATAAAAGTCTAATCGAATATTTTGTAGACGGTATTCCAGACTCGCGATCAAATAAAGCGAATTTATACCAGTCTAATACTATACAGGAGTTGAAGGCACAGATTCTAGTTTATGAAAACGTGCGTTCGGGGCATCCACCCAGTACGGGCTCTTTTCAAAACAAACGTGAGGATAAAACGGTTAGCAAAGCACAGGGAACTGAGACGAAACGTTGTTATAAGTGTGGCGAAGTAGGTCATTTAGCCAATAAGTGTCAACGGCCACGACAGACCACATGTTTTTGATGTGATCAACCTGGACATCGCGTTGCTGATTGCCCTAAGAAGAAGGCACAAGTAAAGCAGGAAAGTGCGGGGGTTAACACACTAGAGGTGATGCGCGTTGCGTCTATTGCCTGTGTAATTTTCAAAGACTTAACGATTAATAATTTCACGTTTTCTGCATTGATTGACACGGGTTGCGACTTATGTCTCATGAGATACGACGTTTTGATGATGTTAGGAGAAATTGAGCTGTCTAACGATATACATCAACTGCGGGGAACAGGTAACAATATTCTGACGACGATTGGTAGTTTCGTAATTAGGGTTACAATAGATGGAATTGAGTTAGACATCACCTTCCATGTCGTACGCGAGCGTGACATAGGAAATGGAGGCTATTATTCAGAATTATTCGCCTAAGAAACAACGTGATTCTCCAGTTGCTATGAAGATCTGTTTGACGGACGATACCCCGGTATTTCAAGGGCCGAGACGCATGTCTTACTCAGATAGGTGTGTAGTTGACAAACAAATTGTGGAGTGGGTTAAGGAGGGCATTATCCAGCTAAGCTCTTCGGAGTATGCATCGCCAATCGTGCTGGTGACGAAGAAGGATGGTAGCAAAAGGCTTTGTTGTGACTACCGACGCCTTAACGAGAAAATTATGAGGGATAATTTCCCAATGCCGCTAATGGACGACGTCATTGAGAGACTGCAGGGAGCGCGGGTATTTACCACATTGGATTTGAGAAATGGATTCTTCCATGTACCAATCGAGGAAGACTCAAGAAGGTACACGTCATTCGTCACCCATCAAGGTCAATATGAGTTTTTGTATGTCCCGTTTGGAATTTCAAATTCCCCGGCTGTCTTTACGCGATACATTTCCGCAGTATTTAGGGAGCTAGTAAGAGATGGTAATTTACATGGACGATTTAATAATCCCATCCATGGACGTAGGTCAGGGTATAGCTAAATTGAAAGTGGTGTTAGGCAAAGCGGCTGAGTATAACCTGCGTATCAAATGGGAGAAATGCCAGTTTCTGAAAGGGTCGATTTCTTGGGTTATATAGTGGAGAACGGTACAATACGGCCATCAGACGCAAAAACTCAAGCGGTAAAGAATTTCCCGAGACCTTCAGATAAGAAGTCGGTTCAAAGATTTCTAGGTCTCACGTCATATTTTAGGCGATTTATTGAGGGGTACGCAGTGATCGCCAAACCACTGTCAGACTTGTTACGTAAGGATGCGACGTTTGTTTTCGGTGAAGAGCAGCAGGCAGCGTTTCAGCAGCTAATAGCAGCATTGGTCAGTGCACCAGTCCTGCGACTGTATAACCCCAAGGCACTAACCGAGGTACATACGGATGCTTCAAAGCACGGCTACGGAGCCGTACTCCTACAGAAGGACAGCGAGGACCAATGTTTTCATCCAATCCAATACATGAGTCGAAAGACGAAGCCAGCAGAGGAAAATTACCATTCGTATGAATTGGAGGTGCTGGCAATTATTGAGGCACTAAAGAAGTGGCGAGTTTATCTCATGGGGATGCATTTCAAGATTATAACCGACTGCAACGCGTTCGCGATGACCATAAAGAAAAAGGATGTTCCATTAAGGGTGTCCCGCTGGGCGATGCTGTTGCAGGATTTCGATTACGAAATCGAACACCGGAGTGGATCGAAAATGCGTCACGTGGCTGCTTTAAGTCTAGTTGTGTGTTTGATGTTAGAGGACTCGTTGGCTCACAGGCTTAAGCAGGCTCAGCAAGAGGATGATTGGATCCGGGCGGTACGCAAGGTGTTAGACAAGTATACATACGAGGATTTTTATTTCAAACATGATTTACTGTATAAGGACCCTGTAAGAGAGCTCATAGTTGTGCCTTCACTAATGGAGGAAGAGATTATACGGACAGCGCATAAACAGGGGCACTTCTCAGTGAAGAAGACCCAGGAAGCCATTAAAAAGAACTTTTTTATTCCACAGATTGCCACAAAATTAGCCAAAATTGTCAGAAGCTGCGTTGAATGTATCATCACAGATTCCAAACCTGGACGGAAGGAAGGATTGTTGAACCCCATCGGCAAGGAAGATAGGCCGTTAAGCACACTCCATATCGATCATGTTGGCCCTATGGAACAAACGAAAAAAGCGTACAATTATATCCTTGTGGTAGTCGATGCCTTTTCTAAGTTCGTGTGGTTGTACCCTACGAAGAATACCGGTGCCGAGGCAGTCGTTGATCGCCTCCCAAAGCAAGCTGCAACTTTTGGTAATCCCAGACGTATAATCACTGACAGAGGAACGGCATTCACGGGTAACCTTTTCAAAGAATATTGTACAAAGGAAGACATAGAGCATTTGCTAATAGCAACGGGGGTTCCACGAGGCAACGGACAAGTTGAGCGCATACACCAGATTGCTGTACCGATGATATCAAAGTTGTGCTACGAAGAACCGGGAAATTGGTATAAACATGTTGGTAGGGTACAGCAATACATTAACAACACACCGACGCGTAGTACAAAACATTCTCCCTTTAGGATTTTGACTGGGCTAGAGATGAGGGTTACGGGGTTGCCAGATTTTAGTGAATTAGTAGAGAACACAGCTGTAGAAGAGTTAGATTCCGAACGCGAAGTGACACGCCAACAAGCAAAAGAAAATATTGCTCTTATACAAAAGGAAAACAAACGTAATTTTGATGCCAAAAGAATAGAGTATAAACCAAACCAATTAGTTGCCATTAAGCGTACTCAATTTGGGAGCGGGCTCCGGCTAAGGCCCAAGTATTTCGGTCCATATAAGATTTTGAAAGTATTGGCTCATGATAGGTATGAAGTAGAGAAGGTGGGCGAGAGTGAGGGTCCTAGGCGCACCACTACCGTCGCTGAATACCTTAAACGCTGGGAGCCATCGTTCGAGCCGAACGATTAGTGAGGAGGGCCTAATGTGGGATTTGCATACGCTAATAAGCAACCCTAAACTGCAACTCTGACTCGACGAACGAACGAGCGACAATTTAACGAAAGAGACGAGGACAGTGACAACGCCAACGAACAACGGGCAGTTGAAATTAAAACCTGACGCGCGACACAACTTAAATTTTAAGATCTAGTGTAACTTAATTATAACTATTAATAAACGAACATTAAACCGAAATACCCGTCTATTAATCCCGCATGTATTTTTGCGTAGAATTCCTTTCTGCGTAGGCGGCCTTCGGCCGCACTTAGGGATTGTAACCCTCAGGCAGTAGAATTCTCCTTTCTGTGTTGCCAAAGAAGGGGGGCTGAACACCTTTTGCAGAGAACACCTTTCTGCGTAGCCGGCCTTCGGCCGCACTTAGGGATTATAAACCTCAGGCTGTAGAATTCTCCTTTCTGTTTTGCGAAGAAAAGGAGCTGAATACCTTTTGCAGAGAACACCTTTGTATATTTTTAATGCTTACTGGGTTATATCCTATCTTCTTTTGTCTCTCATTCTTTTGCATATTTTGGAGTTTGACAGCTGAACACCGCCATTTAATTTGCATATGCAACCAAAGTCAGACGCGTGATTTTGAAGGTGTTTTTATTTAATGAATTGTGATTAATTGATTTATGTTACAAGTCGTAAAGCAAGTTATAACTAATCGAGTGAAGTGTAATGTGAAGGGGAATACAAAAATGTATTGGTGAAGTGGATGCTTTAAGGAGAATAGGAGTGATAAATGTACGCTAATTTCGGAATTTTACAAAAAAGGACATATTTCAAACCCAATTTGTAAATAAACTAGTGACCAAAATTTACAAAAGTGAGCGTTAAAATAATAGGTTCATTCCTTATCTTTTTGGACTAAAATCTGAAAAGTGTCAAAATGCCAGACCGTAAGCAAAATGCGCTCACTAAAAGAGAATAACAGGAAAAGTAAAGGAACCCAAAAAACAAAATTTTTAGTCCAAAGAATGGCAACAACAAAACTAACGTCAAATAAGAACAGAAATGTATGTACAAAACACATTCACACAAGCACAATAAACACTTGCTGTATCAATTATTTTTTGTCTCCTTCCAATTTCAATTAATTTCTTTTACTCTTTAGATTATTCTCACTTTTATTCTTTAATTTCCGTTAATTTAAATTCAGTTGAGTTTGACACTTTTCAGGATTTTGCCAGAAAAAATTCTTCTGACTAAATCTGACTACTTCGGACTGATGAGAGTCACTCTCACTGACTGTTGCTCTCATTTTTGCTGTCATTTCCGAGTTAAGGAACGCTTTTTGGACTAAGGCAAGGCGCATTAATTACAGGTGATAGCGATAGAAGCTATGCTTCTTCTTATGAGCACGCTTGTGTCAAATTATCGTCTGCTTTGCTATATTTACATATCCGCGTACACACACACATATACGTATATATATACCCTGCAAACAAATGCTCCCGAAATCTTTAAGTGTCGGAAATTTGTTACGATTCTTTTAGAAATCTGTAAAGAAAAACATATGAGGCGGTTGATAAGAACTAGTAAAGAAATTTCTGTACGATTTCTTAAAGAAAATTCTTAAAAAAAATTGTGAAACCTTTCAGAATTCTATGAAATCCTGGTATGCAGGGTATACATATACACACGAATATGAGTAGATAAAAAAGATGGTGATGACACAAGGAGTTCATACCAACAGTAAATGTTGTTTTTGTACCATTGCTACAACCTGTAGTTGTTGAATCATGGACTTAGGTCGGTGTTATGCAGAAATTTTGTTTGGCAAACTGCGTGCAATTGTTGTTGCAGAAAACTCGGAGAGAGCGAGTTTGGCGACTCTCACAGCAAACTAATTTTGTTTGGTCAAACTGCAGCAAATTCGGTGTTGTCATATACAAAAATTTTAAATTCTGCACGTTATGTACATCTGAAATTCTCATTTCGTGTTGGCAATAGCCATGAAAACCATAATGAACGTGCAACACTGTGCCAAACTCGACATAACCACCTCCGAGCAAACTAAGCAGCCGCCATTTAATTTGGCAAACAAAAGTTTGTCTGCATAACACCGACCTAAATCTGACTACTTCAGACTTTTTCTGGGAGAAAAGGAACGCTCCTAATGCGTACACCCTTGACTATAAGTGTGTGGAATTTTTTTTTGTATGTTGTTGTTGTTGTAGCAGCATACAAATTCCCCAAAGACTTTTTGGGGAGTGTTGCTGGAGTGACAGTCCTTGGCCAGATATAAATCTGGGTCGTTCCGGTTACGTAGACCCGACTGTCGTTGTATCGGGCCACCCCTTTGGACGGAATAGCCCGAAATAGTTGTGAGCGCTGCTACTAAACCCCACCCCAACATTCGCTTTCGCAAAAGCTCCGCATCGATTATTGCGAATGCGAATGTTGATTTTAATGCGGAAGTTCGCACCAACCCTGATATGTATGTACCTACAAAATTTGGCCAACCATCCCGAGCCATATGTATACATATATCTATATGTCCCTTCTCATGCGCACATTTCACTAACTTATAAATACCTTAGCTTCTAATCCATTTGGTGCGTACAAATCCTTGCAATAAAATATTATAACACTAAACCAATCGTAGCTGACGTTTTCATCACGTTAACTAGAGCTGTAAAACCACAATACAACCAGTAAACAATAATGATGTGCTGAATTGCCGGTACCCAATACTCGGTACCCAATACTTCAGAAATATCTCGGTACCCAATACCGATTCTATATATAATTGCAGCCTTTTGTCATAATTTTCAACAGAATATCTGTCAAAAAAATTGCATAGACTTTATTTTGACTATGAATATGCTTCACAATTAGTACGTATAAGACGATGCTTCCCAAAAGTTGAACAATTTGTACTAAGCAATGTGGAAACCACATATCAAAACACTCTCTTCGCCTTCTTGCTATTGTCGCAACAGTAAAATTCCGTTTTATCAGTTTCCACCTTCGTAGATCTAAAATTTTAGAAAAATGCTTGGACGGATGAACGAAGTCTTTCAGGCCTACAAAGATAACATCGTCCGAATCATCTAGAAAAAAATGTTTCAAATAAGGAAGAGTTTCTCTGCATTGTGGCGATGGAAAATGGAAATTAAAACCTCTATTAGCCTCTATACATGCGTTCTAATTGGAAGCCTAAAAGTTTTGGTACCGAGTATCGAAAGATTTGGATACTTATTAAATCGGTACCGAGTATCGATCAATACTTCAAAGCAAGGCGAATTAATAGTTGCGATCCCGTACGAGTCCGGACTAGTCAGAAATAGTCAGAATCAGTCATGAACGAAAGACACAAGATCACGCGGGACGGAAAGAACGAAAAAAGTTATTTTCTAGCTGCCGAAATCTCGACGCCATCTTTGCTGTAAGAAGTAAACAACGAAGAGAACGGAGAAAACCGCGAAATTGTTGAACGCATGAAAAATCATTTTTATTATGCAAATTCTTCTAAAAATCATGCCGTTGTGTTAAATTATTCTTTATCTTATGTGTACACACGTTGTCACAAGCGAAAATGAAGAAAATTGCAGTAAAAAGCCACCACCAAATTGTAAACAACGAAGAAATGTAAATAAACGGCTAATGTCAAAATCGTTCAACTTTTTTCCTTAATGCGATTCTAACGGGCTACTCTCCTGCCCGCGTGATCTTGTCTTTTTGGTTCATGAGAATCAGTCAGATTTTACTGGAAATCGATCCCGTACTCGGTTCTCTGACTATTGAGAGGACAAAAAAGAGAGTAAATACGGTTCTCTCTCTGTCAGAAGTTACCAGTTTTAACCCGAGAATTTTTTGCTGGTAAATTCTGGTAAATGTGTCAAACGATCAGCTGTAGGGTGTTTGGCAACCGTATTCCTCGGACTCGGACTAGTAAAACTGTCAAAAACTAAAAATTCGCTCAGAGCAAGAGAGTAACATTGAAAAGTACGGGATCGCTTTCTAGTAAAAAATGGTAACTTCTGTCAACTTCAACATAACCTCTAAATTTTGGTTGTAAATTTTTGCTTATTTTGTATGTAAACACACTCAGCTCACACATGTAAATATCCAAAAATACTTTCAAATTCGTTAGAATCCACTTAAACAAGTAATTAAATACTTTTCAACATGAATTAGCAGAGTGCACTTTTCTTTTGTTTACAATTTGGCTGCCAAACACACTCCAGCTGATCGTTTGACACATTTACCATAATTTACCCGCAAAAAATTCTCGGACTAAAACTGGTAACTTCTGACAGAGAGAGAACCGTATTTACTCTCTTTTTTGTCCTCTCAATAGTCAGATAACCGAGTACGGGATCGATTTCCAGTCAAATCTGACTGTTTATTTCGTTCAAAAATCGATTTTCATTAAAGATGGTAGAAAGCATTACGTTTTCTAAACGTATAAAGAATCGCTACTTAAGCGTGAAATTAAAGCATTTTATTTTTTGTGAACGAAGCAATGAACATATGAAGAGAAAATAGGTATAAGCGCAATTGCTTTAATTAGCTTAAAAGGATGCTTTACGCAAGATCTTAATATACATCAGAGACCGGCTTTGAGTACTTATAAAATTAGTATACTTATTCATGATCCATAAAAATTAATGCAAATGAGCACTTACACTAATTCAAAAAATGACTAAGAGTAATTTCCACCAAAACAAGAACACACTCAAAATATACTAACTCTTATTTGTGGCGGCAATTTTTGTCTCTTTCGAGTATAGTATACCCAGCTGGATTTTACTCATTTGGTCGAGTGAGAGGCTGAAAATAATTTCAATGAGTTTAATATTAGGTTTGTTCGTCGAGCAAAAAATTTGTACGAATTTGTACGAATTATCACGATTTTTGCCCAAATCGCGTTCGTGCAGACCAAAAAATTATCCAACACTCAAAAATTGTGAGAGCAAAGTGACAGTTCTCTTGGAGAGAGGTTGCAAATTCTTGCTGGAAAAAATTTTGCCAGCAAGAATTTGCAAACACGAAATACATGTGGTTGTGGTGCATGGTTGCATTTTTGTCTACAATAATTTGAATAAATTAGTTCGTTAAATTTAAAAATTTATAAACACGAGCGATTTTTTTATGAAAAAAGGGAGTAAATAATTGTTGATATAATTAATTTAGTTAATTCCAATGATTTGAACTTAATTCGGCTGAAAAAAATGGTATTCGCAATCGGAATGCAATTTCAACCAGAGTCGATTTAAGAAACCCGACAGCTAGTACGATGAAGAAATTGAAATGTATGTTAAAGAAAGTCAGAACAACAAGAAATATACATGTATATCCTGTTTTTGGCCATCCGAAAGAATTTTAAAAATTTTATACAAATTTTTTATATTTGAAATACAACCGTGGACGCCAGCTGGCAGGGAAACTTGCAAATTCCTGCAAATTTGCGTTCGTGCAGAAATTTGCAAGTTTCTCAACATGAGAAAGAATTTTTTCTTACTCTCTGATATTTTGAGTGTTGGATAATTCTTGCTGGATTTTCGACGAACAAAGCTATTATTTGTGTTCTGCATGCAAGCGTACTGTCCTTATACA
>NW_016157424.1:58604-62905 GCF_001687245.7 Rhagoletis zephyria | reverse complement strand
AGCGATAGAAGCTATGCTTCTTCTTATGAGCACGCTTGTGTCAAATTATCGTCTGCTTTGCTATATTTACATATCCGCGTACACACACACATATACGTATATATATACCCTGCAAACAAATGCTCCCGAAATCTTTAAGTGTCGGAAATTTGTTACGATTCTTTTAGAAATCTGTAAAGAAAAACATATGAGGCGGTTGATAAGAACTAGTAAAGAAATTTCTGTACGATTTCTTAAAGAAAATTCTTAAAAAAAAATTGTGAAACCTTTCAGAATTCTATGAAATCCTGGTATGCAGGGTATACATATACACACGAATATGAGTAGATAAAAAAGATGGTGATGACACAAGGAGTTCATACCAACAGTAAATGTTGTTTTTGTACCATTGCTACAACCTGTAGTTGTTGAATCATGGACTTAGGTCGGTGTTATGCAGAAATTTTGTTTGGCAAACTGCGTGCAATTGTTGTTGCAGAAAACTCGGAGAGAGCGAGTTTGGCGACTCTCACAGCAAACTAATTTTGTTTGGTCAAACTGCAGCAAATTCGGTGTTGTCATATACAAAAATTTTAAATTTTGCGCGTTATGTNCAATAGCCATGAAAACCATAATGAACGTGCAACACTGTGCCAAACTCGACATAACCACCTCCGAGCAAACTAAGCAGCCGCCATTTAATTTGGCAAACAAAAGTTTGTCTGCATAACACCGACCTAAATCTGACTACTTCGGACTTTTTCTGGGAGAAAAGGAACGCTCCTAATGCGTACACCCTTGACTATAAGTGTGTGGAATTTTTTTTTGTATGTTGTTGTTGTTGTAGCAGCATACAAATTCCCCAAAGACTTTTTGGGGAGTGTTGCTGGAGTGACAGTCCTTGGCCAGATATAAATCTGGGTCGTTCCGGTTACGTAGACCCGACTGTCGTTGTATCGGGCCACCCCTTTGGACGGAATAGCCCGAAATAGTTGTGAGCGCTGCTACTAAACCCCACCCCAACATTCGCTTTCGCAAAAGCTCCGCATCGATTATTGCCAATGCGAATGTTGATTTTAATGCGGAAGTTCGCACCAACCCTGATATGTATGTACCTACAAAATTTGGCCAACCATCCCGAGCCATATGTATACATATATCTATATGTCCCTTCTCATGCGCACATTTCACTAACTTATAAATACCTTAGCTTCTAATCCATTTGGTGCGTACAAATCCTTGCAATAAAATATTATAACACTAAACCAATCGTAGCTGACGTTTTCATCACGTTAACTAGAGCTGTAAAACCACAATACAACCAGTAAACAATAATGATGTGCTGAATTGCCGGTACCCAATACTCGGTACCCAATACTTCAGAAATATCTCGGTACCCAATACCGATTCTATATATAATTGCAGCCTTTTGTCATAATTTTCAACAGAATATCTGTCAAAAAAATTGCATAGACTTTATTTTGACTATGAATATGCTTCACAATTAGTACGTATAAGACGATGCTTCCCAAAAGTTGAACAATTTGTACTAAGCAATGTGGAAACCACATATCAAAACACTCTCTTCGCCTTCTTGCTATTGTCGCAACAGTAAAATTCCGTTTTATCAGTTTCCACCTTCGTAGATCTAAAATTTTAGAAAAATGCTTGGACGGATGAACGAAGTCTTTCAGGCCTACAAAGATAACATCGTCCGAATCATCTAGAAAAAAATGTTTCAAATAAGGAAGAGTTTCTCTGCATTGTGGCGATGGAAAATGGAAATTAAAACCTCTATTAGCCTCTATACATGCGTTCTAATTGGAAGCCTAAAAGTTTTGGTACCGAGTATCGAAAGATTTGGATACTTATTAAATCGGTACCGAGTATCGATCAATACTTCAAAGCAAGGCGAATTAATAGTTGCGATCCCGTACGAGTCCGGACTAGTCAGAAATAGTCAGAATCAGTCATGAACGAAAGACACAAGATCGCGCGGGACGGAAAGAACGAAAAAAGTTATTTTCTAGCTGCCGAAATCTCGACGCCATCTTTGCTGTAAGAAGTAAACAACGAAGAGAACGGAGAAAACCGCGAAATTGTTGAACGCATGAAAAATCATTTTTATTATNTCAAATCTGACTGTTTATTTCGTTCAAAAATCGATTTTCATTAAAGATGGTAGAAAGCATTACGTTTTCTAAACGTATAAAGAATCGCTACTTAAGCGTGAAATTAAAGCATTTTATTTTTTGTGAACGAAGCAATGAACATATGAAGAGAAAATAGGTATAAGCGCAATTGCTTTAATTAGCTTAAAAGGATGCTTTACGCAAGATCTTAATATACATCAGAGACCGGCTTTGAGTACTTATAAAATTAGTATACTTATTCATGATCCATAAAAATTAATGCAAATGAGCACTTACACTAATTCAAAAAATGACTAAGAGTCAAACACACTCAAAATATACTAACTCTTATTTGTGGCGGCAATTTTTGTCTCTTTCGAGTATAGTATACCCAGCTGGATTTTACTCATTTGGTCGAGTGAGAGGCTGAAAATAATTTCAATGAGTTTAATATTAGGTTTGTTCGTCGAGCAAAAAATTTGTACGAATTTGTACGAATTATCACGATTTTTGCCCAAATCGCGTTCGTGCAGACCAAAAAATTATCCAACACTCAAAAATTGTGAGAGCAAAGTGACAGTTCTCTTGGAGAGAAGTTGCAAATTCTTGCTGGAAAAAATTTTGCCAGCAAGAATTTGCAAACACGAAAAACATGTGGTTGTGGCGCATGGTTGCATTTTTGTCTACAATAATTTGAATAAATTAGTTCGTTAAATTTAAAAATTTATAAACACGAGCGATTTTTTTATGAAAAAAGGGAGTAAATAATTGTTGATATAATTAATTTAGTTAATTCCAATGATTTGAACTTAATTCGGCTGAAAAAAATGGTATTCGCAATCGGAATGCAATTGCAACCAGAGTCGATTTAAGAAACCCGACAGCTAGTACGATGAAGAAATTGAAATGTATGTTAAAGAAAGTCAGAACAACAAGAAATATACATGTATATCCTGTTTTTGGCCATCCGAAAGAATTTTAAAAATTTTATACAAATTTTTTATATTTGAAATACAACCGTGGACGCCAGCTGGCAGGGAAACTTGCAAATTCCTGCAAATTTGCGTTCGTGCAGAAATTTGCAAGTTTCTCAACATGAGAAAGAATTTTTTCTTACTCTCTGATATTTTGAGTGTTGGATAATTCTTGCTGGATTTTCGACGAACAAACCTATTATTTGTGTTCTGCTTTGTTTTACATCAGTGTTGGCATTTTTGGTACAATTGTACTTTTTTGATACAATTTCGTTTCTACGCACTACTTTTTAGTACAATTTTGTGATGAATACTATAAATATATACGTAGCTCTGAAAATTCACTGCGGGAATTCGTTTTATCTTTTTGTCTTCGCCTTCTCGTTTTTGCCTTTGTAAGTTTTGAAAAAAGGTTTTGAAATAACCATTATAACATAGCAAAAGGTGTGCTATCAACCTCACATTCCTAGGCAAGTTTTGAAAGAATATTTTCGATACTAAATCTTATTAAAACAAAATGTCGAAATCAGCTTCATATAGTTAGAAACAGTGTCATCGTAGATTTTTTATGTTCTTAAATATCATAACTTTACGACACTCATATATAGACTAGAGTTGACTATTTATTTTATTATTTTTTAATTCTAATTATTTGTTTATAAAAATATAGTTAATTCCTTAACAAAAACTGTATGAAAAAAAGTTTAAATCTTAGAACATTAAAAAAATCGACAAACTTTCGTATAAATTTCGAGATTTCTATTTCAATTTTAGTATAATAAAGTGCAAGTTTAAAGCAGCTGGAATTTGCCGTCAATGTCATATTATCTAAACGCGATTTTTTTTTAACGAAGAAAATTAGCAACACCTTCATCAAAAAAAAAAAGGTATATATTAAAAAAAATACATTAAGTCCCAGCTATTTTAAACTTGCACTTAAATTGATCGGACCACAAACGGCATTCTCAAAACATGTATTTCTAGGAAATCGAGTTAAAAGCCCGAAATTTTTACGAAAGTTTGTTGATTTTTTTAATGTTACGCAAAAATTGACCCTTGGGGTTTTATTAAAGTATAAACTGCATTTCTATAAACAAATAATTGAAATTAAATAATTTTAAGATAAATAGCCAATCTTGTCAATATGTGAGTGTCGTAAAGTTTTGATAAGCACTTGAAATACTAAAAATAAAATGTCAAACTTTAGTACTGAATT
>NW_016157424.1:33510-57269 GCF_001687245.7 Rhagoletis zephyria | reverse complement strand
GACAAAGTTGTCACATTTTGCAAAGTTCTAACAAAACTGAATTTTTGTGCACCATTACAAACGATTTGCAACTGTTAGTATATATTAAAAGAAAGGCAAATTGATTACCTTTCTTTTGATTATAATATTGTTAAAATCATATATGTAATACTTCTATATTGGCAGTAAGCTAACTTCTCAATGTGTAAGCATTCCGAAATCAAAGCGAGACAGTCTAGTACCGTTTTTATCAATGTATTGTGTACTTGAGTGCCGTTTTTGTATATGTGTTGTGTACATGTTTATTTATAAACGTATGTGTTCCTCTTCTTTCGTACGTGTTTATTGATATATCTGTACTGTAGTGTTTTCGGATGGTACTAGATCTTACTGCCAATATAGGAGTATTACATATATGGTTAAAATCGGTTAACTATTTTATAGAAATTTTGCAACTTTAGAAAACATATGTAAGGAGCGACAAAGTTGTCACATTTTGCAAAGTTCTAACAAAACTGAATTTTTGTGCACCATTACAAATGATTTGCAACTGTTAATATATATTAAAAGAAAGGCAAATTGATTACCTTTCTTTTGATTATAATATTGTTAAAATCATATATGTAATACTTCTATATTGGCAGTAAGCTAACTTCTCAATGTGTAAGCATTCCGAAATCAAAGCGAGACAGTCTAGTACCGTTTTTATCAATGTATTGTGTACTTGAGTGCCGTTTTTGTATATGTGTTGTGTACATGTTTATTTATAAACGTATGTGTTCCTCTTCTTTCGTACGTGTTTATTGATATATCTGTACTGTAGTGTTTTCGGATGGTACTAGATCTTACTGCCAATATAGGAGTATTACATATATGGTTAAAATCGGTTAACTATTTTATAGAAATTTTGCAACTTTAGAAAACATATGTAAGGAGCGACAAAGTTGTCACATTTTGCAAAGTTCTAACAAAACTGAATTTTTGTGCACCATTACAAATGATTTGCAACTGTTAATATATATTAAAAGAAAGGTAAATCGATTACCTTTCTTTTGATTATAATACTGTTAAAATGGCTTAACTATTTTATAGAAAATTTGCAACTTTTGAAAACATATATGCAAAGGAGTAGTAGTAATAATAAGCAATTAAGCAACCACATATGTATGTAAAAATATCTTTATTATTAATGTTAGTTGTAATTTTTATTCATAATATGGATTACTAGCTATGTATATTAGGTTAACAATGCATTTTGAAAAATAAATTTTGCAAAATAAAAATCAAAAAAAAATTTAAGATTTTTTATTTATTGTTTTTAAGGTTATTTTGAATTCGCTGTGAATAGAATGCAACCCTGCGCCAGCTGAAGTGGGCAATGCTAGACGAGTGCAGCTATATGTTTTCCTTACGAAGTATCTGAATGAGTGCGACAGTGATGCAAGGATCACACGTACAGGGGGAAAGTGGTGACAATCTGCACACCGCCCATACAAATGTCACCAGTTTTGTCATGACTGAAACCCGCGGTTTCATCACTTTTGGCTGGCAGGGAAGTGTGAGCTAAAAGTGAGAGTGTGTTAGTGTGCCTTCGCATGCTGTCGCTTTCTCGTCGCTTGTACATGTTTTGTTGCTATAAACGACGAAAATTACTAAATTCACAAAAATCACTCAACTGAGCTATTGGTGCTTCTTAGTGCTCATACTCATTTCGGTATAACTAATTTGTTAATGGCTCAATGAGAGAATTGAGCACTACACCAATGCATATCAACAGAGAACTTAGTCATTGTACATGCTCTCGCTTTGTGTGCCGAGCGTAAAATAGTTAGTGCATATGTGTGAATATTCTGCAATGAATAATATCCACTAACACTGTTTCTTGTGTTATTCAACCAATTACTTAAAAACACGAATAAATGCAGTTCCCTGATATACATATCGTCGTTTAAAGTACAAAACCGCGTATCAACAAAATGTAAAACCGCGTATCAAGATAATGCAGAACCGCGTATGTGACGTTGCATAAATTATTTTCTAGAGAGTAAAAACACTTATATTTCAAAATGGTTCTCTTTTTTATAAAGCAATCGCATTTCTGGCTGGTATATTTCAGGACGAATGGATAAGGATTGAGCCTAGAGCTTGTGTGTACAAATCCAATTTCCGGCAGCAAATGTCAGTTACGCGGTTTTGCAGAATGACGATACGCGGTTTTGTACTTTAAATGACGATATATATAAAGTAAATTATACTCTTTCTGTAGTAAACTCTTTCATATCACATATTTTCATTTGTTAATTTAAACAGAAAGAAAATTTCAATGTAGTTTAAAAAACTAAATTTGATTTATTTAAGGAAACTTTTATGAATTTTACTGAAAATACTTTAAATACACTCTAAAAAAAATTTTGTTTATTTGCGCATATTGAGAGAAATAACCAGTTTCCTCTTTTAATGTGTGCAAATTTGCATGCCGTGTAATAAAATTAATCATTGCCTGTTTACTTTTACATAACAAATTTGTCGTAACAAAATAAAGTAATGTTTATTATTAGTAGGAAATGTATTTGTAGTTTGAAAATTTTTGCAATTTTAAAAATTCTATATATGTGTATTTATGTGTATATCTTAAAGATCTCAAGTTCAAAATCAAATACTAAACAACCTATACGTATTCTTATACAGATTCTGTATACAGATTCTTGCTGAAAAATACATACTTTTCAGTAGTAGTTTTACATGCTCTTTTTAGAGTGTACTTGCTATTTATTATATTTACTTTGCAAAATACTTATGCACAAAAAATGTACTTTATAAATTGAAATTACCAATGTTTGATTTTATGCACATGTATTCCAAGTCCTTAGGATGGGTTAAATTATGTATTTTTCATGAAAATGTTTGGTTTTCTTACAAATTATGAGATGTATATGTAAAAAAAGAAAATTGGATACATTTGAATACATTTTTGGCTTGGTCAGGGATACATTTTCTTGATACGGCGCGACAACACTGTTTCTGACTAGTCCGCACTCGTACGGTATCGCAACTATTAAGCATAGCTTTGCCACATTGAAATTTTTTGAGAGGGGAGATTTTCTTTTAAAAATTTGGGATTTCGTAAAAGATTAAAATTTGCATACCAAAAAAAAACAAGTTCATGTGTTCGATAATCAAATTTGAACGTTTTTCTCAAGCGTTTTAAAGATCCTTTGAATAATATCGATGTGCAGAGATGAAGTAATAAGATAAAATCCAGTTTTGAAACATTTATTTATTAAAAAGCTTTTTTTTACATTTTATTTTAAACAAAATAAATAAATTTACATAACAAAACTTTTTTTCATAGTCAGAAGAAGATGTATTGATAGATACTTCGTCATTAAAGCATAGTCCGAAACAGGCTTCGGAGAAGGTTGTATGTGCTCATTGCCTCACAATTAAACGAGTCACAATTCAGAATTCTCCCGAAGTGAAGTATCCAGAAGTAATTCAGGATACAAGACTGTCGTGTAAATCTAACGTGGAACACAAAACCTCTAAAGAATTGGCAGCGTTTTGCCAATGTAAGCAGGTCTTTGGCAAAACGTGGGGTGTGTCACCATAGGGAATCCTCTGGATTTATACCTCTATGATCAGACCCATAATTATCTATGCGTCAGTGGTATAGTGGAGCAGATTCTCAATCAATAGCGTGGGAAGTCTGCTTGCTAAACTTCAAAGAACTACTGCCGTGTGCTGTCCTGAAGCTTTCTCTACAATACGTGGCGCTGCTCTTGATGCACTGCTGCACTGCTGCACTTACCGTCACTTTATGTCTTCTTACGAGGCCACCTGCAGACTAAAAAGAAACGGATGCAGGTGTAACACTGAGTGGGGCAAGGCGAAAATTGCTAGCGGCAGAGATCTGAGCACTTGTGTCTTTTCAATGCCACAGGATAGTACGCCACCTTTATCTTTGTTGAAGAGATTCTATAATGGTTAGTTCCCTGCGGCTGAATGCTGGTTTAATACCAGCACTGGGCCCGGAATCACACATAATCGAATCTTCAATGATGGCACAAAAACTGCCTCTCTCTTGGACTTTTCTCTGGGGAAGTATGCTTCGGTTTTCCAGGCTGCGGTGTTTGCAGTGACAGCCAAACTGCACGTAAGGCATTGGGCAGTCCTCTAACTACTTACTTTCAAACTCTGGGTGCCAGGTCAACCGGCAGTAACTGCTATCGTCCATAACAATAATATCTATCATAGCATGAAGCACCGAAATTAAAGCCTTATCTTTGCAAAGCACATCCAAATCCATTTCGGTGACTGGCTTTAGAAGAAACTAATTTAATAATAACTGATTTTTGCGGTGGACAACATATTTACCGGTCTTTTATGTCAAAGAAAAAGTCAGTTGGTTGCTTTTTCAAATATGGCGATGTATGAATTTCAATTTTCGTTATTGCTCAGATAGAAGACAATTTTCCTTTTAGTTTTCTGAATATTTTTTTTTACACTAAATAAATGATTATTGAGGATTAGGTATGGTAGCACGAAATGTCACAATCTGCTTAATTGTCAGGTAGTTAATATGGCGCCCGAAAAGTGACAATGAATCTACCTTCTTTTTTGTATCATGCTTCAAAGTATCGATTCAGCATATCACCAGTAAACCACCTTCGGTGAATTTGGTGGCTGCCATGATACAACTTTTTAAAAGTAAAAGCGCTCGCTCAATTCGTCGCCCATCATTTATTTTTTGAAGTTTGTCTACTTTATAAAATTGAAATTTTCAGAGCGA
Organism: Rhagoletis zephyria; assembly: GCF_001687245.7. Taxonomy (NCBI): domain Eukaryota; kingdom Metazoa; phylum Arthropoda; class Insecta; order Diptera; family Tephritidae; genus Rhagoletis; species Rhagoletis zephyria. The sequence continues at coordinate 52,501 of NW_016157424.1, read as the reverse complement.
CTCAAATGCCAAATAAAAGTAAAACAAAAAACAAATAGATGAAAATATCCAAATTTTCGTTTATTTGAGGCGGAAGTGAGAATGTATTTGTGAGATTGAAAATTTGATAACATTTTTGTTATGTTAGCAAACTTCACAAATGTTCAGGCTGCCTCTCAGCGGTTTTACCTTCAAATTTTTGTATAATGGTGGCTGCCTTCTGGTCTGATTATGGCAACTTAACGTAACTTACGGCTCTCTCTGTTAAATGGGTGTTGCTTATAATTGAACAGCCGAATCTGTTTCATTTTGATTCTCTAAGTTCAACGTTCCGTAAAGTTAAGTTAAGTTGCCATAATCAGGCGTTTCTCCTCTGGGATGAACATGCCAGGGATGAAATTATTGGTACACACACCTTCTAAGCACGCAGGGTTGCTTTTGGGAAACAAAAAATTATTAACTCCAAATAGTTTCAAAAAGTATAGTGTAAAACGAAATTTATTGAATAATTCCACATAAAATGGTATACATAAATGACAAATTTTCCAATCGATTTAAATAAAACGCATTTCATAACCTTTTTTATGCAAAGGGCATGTGCCAATTGATAGAAAAGTACGACGGATAGTAAATTTTTGTTAACTATGAGGTAAATGAAAATTTTCAACCCGGCCTGGCGGTTTTGAAGTATTTTTTGTTCTAATGTTGTGACTAAGACGTCTAATAAATGCATGGCTTTAGTTCTAGAAGAATTAAAGTCAGTAAAGACAAGTATTTTTTGTATAATTTCTGCATTTTAATTGCTCAACTTCGTTTGCACTAGAGCAAATGTCCAATGATTTCCAGCAGTAAAAAGTTACGAATTGGCGCAGCATGGAACTCCTCTACTATTGATATGAAACTACTATCTCAACGCTCGGAGCACTGCCACTGAGGGCCGTTGCCAACTGATAAAAAAGAGAAAATTTGGAAAGATCAAACAAAAATTTTGAGATTTCTCGTTGTGAATACGAACGCCATAATTTTTACCTAGCTAGTGGGACTACGCAAAATTTTGACAACTTGTAAATATGTATACACATAAAGTTGTTGGCGGTAAGAAACAGTCAAAACCAAAATGGAGAAACAAGCAAAAAGCTTGCATTAGTTAACAGTTTGTTTAGTTTTTCAACACCATTTATAATTTTCTCTTAATAAAATCATGATTTTTAAAATGCTTAAATTCATTTAAGTAATAATAATGCAGCACACAACCCTGAAGTCTAAGAAAAAGTCTGAGGAAGGCCATCAAATAGTAGCACACAACCCAGTGCCTTCCTCAAGTTTGAATCACAGTATATACAGTAAAGGCATTGGCCCAATGCACGCTTGCTTTGCTTGCTTGGCTTTGAGAACTGTCAAACAATTTTTAAAATCTACTAAAATGTATGAAAGTTGGCCTAGTGGCAGCTTTACTTCACTTGCTTGAAGCTAAAGCAAAGCAAACTAAAGTAAGCAAAGCAAGCAAAGCAAGCGTGCATTGGGCCAATACCTTTATAAACCCTTTCGCAGTTTTTCACTAATTGGTCCCCGAGGAGTACTTTTGGGTTGTGTGCAGCGTTTTCGTTTTTCGCCTCATGATTATAAAAAGGTATTTTCGGGGATAAAATATATAATTGTGTTATTTATGAACAACATTTTGGTTAAGTATAGTATCAATGCTTAATTAAAAATAATGGCCCGTAGTCATAATCGAAATAAAGTCGACTTTAAAGTTAGTTGCAGCTTTTTGACATAATTTTCAATGGGATATCTGTCAAAAAAGCTGCAACTAACTTTAAAGTCGACTTTATTTTGACTATGACTACGGGCCAATATCAATAGTTAAGCACATAATTAACGCTTGTGTTTCTATAAAGTGGAGACTCACATCGTATTTTGTATGAAAAAACGTGAATTTATAAAGAAAAACTCTAAATTCCCGAATATATTTCAGTCTTTATTAAAAAAAAACAAGGTTTGTTTAGTTATAGAGACTCCAATGCCTGCCAGCGCATCCGCCCAGACAGCTGATTAAGCACACCCAAGTTTGAGCGGAACTCCTCAAAAATACTTAACATCAAAGTATATAATGTCACATATGAATCATACACACATACAATACCATTTGCTATGAATTGCTACCATGTAAATTCAGGACACGCATTTGCTTGGAGACTGCGTTGGTTATTGTCGTCATAAGTTCAGCCAACACATTGAATGGTCCATTGCCCGGAAATGCTGCAACATGATGAGTAGATTTTAGTGCCTCTGGATACAAGCTGGATATCTGAATATTGGAAAATAAATAGCAATTATCTCTTTAAAATTATTAGAAAAGTCTTTGTTTACAAAATTACCCCTCTGCCATGGTACGGTTGTTACTCCCTTTCATACCACAGTAATTTGGTATGCAACTCTGAATCAGCAAAATTCATGCTCCTTCTCATTATCAACCCTGATCAGATTTTACCCCCGAGGAGTACTCAAAAAGGTTTATATAGGGCCTGTGCCAATCGGTAACTTTTTTCTCCGTGGTGAGACGGGGTGGAAAAATTTGCTATGGTGTACAAATAAATTGAATTTTGCTGTGCCAAATGCAGAGTTAAATTTTGACAGTTGAAAAACCAAACAAACGCTCGAGCGAAAAGTCTATTTTTGTGTGTTGCTGAAATTTGTTAAAATTTATATGTAAAATGAACAGAATAGAAAGAAAATACTTTTCTTTACTGATGGCGATATTGATGGAAATACAGCGCATGCTCTTCTGTCCTCCTTCTTATTAACATAAGCCTTTCCGCGTGGCTCCCTTTAAACAGATAGAATAAATAAATACATAAATATTTGCGCATAAGTTTCATTTATCTTATAACTTACAAGTAACGTACGCTTTTTTTGCCTTTTTTTCAGCTTCTATTTTGATTTGAACTCTTTATTACCGCCAAACAATGCTATTTGTAAACATATTTAGAAGTTTTCAAAATTTTACCTAGCCCCATGAGCTAGGTAAAATTTTGACGTTCGTATTCACCACGAGAAGTGTCAAATTTTTACTTTGATCCGTCAAAATTTTCTATTTTCTATCAATTGGCACAGGGCCATATACTGTGGTGTGAATAAAGCTACAACTAGGAATTTTCGATATTTAAGACAGTATCGATATTACGAATCGATTTAATTCATTGCATGTAAAGTCGATATGGCGATATATCGGGCTGAACAATATCGATATCGGAAAGATCGATGTTGAAAATCCTACTCCCAATTGAATAGAATATTAGACCTGCCTGTCAACTCACCTAATTGTGTTATTTCCATATTGTATATTTACTGAGGATTAAAACGGCATGCCCGTCGACTCAAGCGGTTTGTCAAACTTAAGAGTTAAATAAATCACACAAGCTGCTGATTAAACCTACTATTGTATTTCCCATACACATTTTTTTTGTAGATCAAAAATAAAGTTCAACTGAAATATCGATATTGCGGGAAGAGTATCGATGTCTTCGATATATCGACCTTGAGATATCGATTCAAAAAATCGATTATCGTGCCATGAAATATCGATATTCAGAATAATCGATACGATATCGAACATTCCTAGCTACAACACCAGCGATTACTACAACAACAGCCCAAAAAGTTTGGCTACTGTCTACACTGTGTGTAAAACTATCGATGATACTATCGATACTATCGAATGGTTCTTTTGATTGCGCTATCAAATGGTCGTTGGCTACTATCGATAGTAGTTGCGTTGCTTATCTCCCAGAAATAGTCAGAAAAAGTCCGAAGTAGTCAGATTTACCCTGGGATTCGGTATTTCAGTCTCATCTCAAGTCACTAAATTTGAGATTAGCAATTAGTGACTATTTTTGTGACTTGAGACGATTTGGGTATTCAGAAGGAGACAGTCACAAAAAGTTCACCAAAAATGTGTGGTGAAAGCAAACATAGACAATCAACTGATAGTGTTTATGTTACTACGTTTATACGAACGTATTATTTGCAAATAACAATTTGCAAAGTGGTAAACTTTGCCGCATGAACGCTGAGTTAATTTATTATTTGCAAATAACTAAGTCACGCAAATAAGTATTGATTAGTACTACTACTTGCAAATAAGTGCAAGACGTTGCCATTCTTAGGTTTATTTTCTTTTTAGATGGCCATCTTATTGCCTTTTTATAATCAAAGCGGTGCCATTTCTAGCTTTCTTTCCTTTTTCGATGGTCATATTATTACGTTTTTATAATCAATCAATATTGAAAAAGATATTTTCACCCTCGAATAAACAGTGAGTTAGGTATTTGCAAATTATTTTTATCTGCAAATAGCTGATGTATAAGCGTAGTATGTATGCCTTTTGCCCGCGCCGCTCAAAGAGTCGCAATGGCCGAGTGGTCAAAGCATTAGACTGGCAGCTAAGAGGGTCCGGGTTCAAGTCCTCCTCGGCCGTAGAGGATTTTTTATATTTTTTATATTTATTTATTTATTTATTTTTTATTAGTTTTATTTTTTTTAACAATCTTTATTATTATTATTATTACTTATTAAAAATTAACTAAATTAATACGTTAATATCGAACGAGCATTAGCTGCCAGGGCCATCAGCTCTACAAAAGTTATGATAATACAGTATGACTAGTACGTTGTTGAGTAATACGTTTTATGCCTTACTTTTATACTAAAACTAGGTGGTGTAAGTTTACAATTATTTTAAATTCGGGCTCGTATATGTTTTGTGAAGTTGTTAATGGCATTTATATTATCTTTTTTTCAATACATTTGTGTGATATTAAAGCATTTTGGTTTGTTTCCTAGTGAAATTCCTGTCGTTTCATTTTCGCGTTTTTTTTTTTTAATAAAATGGAAAGAAATAACCTTTTCCTCCATACTCCTATTTTTGTGACCGGCACTTAGCCAGCTGACAAATTAATGACTTATTTTTGAGACTAATTTAGCACATGGTTGCATGTGCATGCTAAAAGAACGAATATTAGAAAACATTGAAAAAAAATCCGAGACAACGCATTCATATTCGACTAAAAATAAACACAATAATTTACACTAATTAAATAATATGATAATCATGTGTAAAAACTCTTTTCAAGTGTTACTTTTCACAAAATAATATTGCGGATCGGAATGCTCCGAGAGCTAGTGGTGAAATGTAATTTACCAAAAAAATACAGCCCTTCTGGTTTAAATTTGGTTTTGGGCAAATTGATGAGCAGAGAATAAAATCCTTACGCGCAGTGTGAAGATAGAATAGCAACTGAACTACTTTATTCAATGTACATATTTATCATGATGCAATAATACAAGGTGTTATCAGTTGGCAACTTCTCGCTCTAATTCCGCCATATTGACTGCCTTACGTGAAACAGTGTTACTTCTTTAACTATTCTTTGCCCAATAATATAGTTGAATGTTTTTTATTTTTGCTCAGCATCCACACTTCGTTTTCTTAAAAAGGTATTTTATCGTATTTTACTTCATTTCATATCGAATATATTAAAAAAAAGCAAATTTTGTTTAGGAGAAAATGTGAAATTTTATATTTTTCCCCCATATGGGGATTCGTTTCTTCCCGTTTTTCTTCTCATTCTACTGAGCTAAGGCAGTGTCAAATCGAGCTATCACAACTGATACCACCTTGTATTATTGCATCATGCATATTTATAACAAGAGAAAACAAAAGTAAAAGGAATGAAAATAATGTTGCCACAACACTCGCTTTTAATAGCATATCTGGCAGTATCAAGATACAAATATTTAATTGACGTTAGCCCCAGCTTCTCACTTAAATATTGATTTTTGACAGCTGCAACGCCTTTAGTTAGAGCATCTGCTAACATCTCTCCGGTGGATATATACCAGGGACTGCAAATAACGATTATCCCTTGAAATTTTAACTAAAAAAATCACGCTGAAAGAGAAGTGCTACGTGCATAAGGAGTAAACCAAAATATTTCTTATTACCCGGAATACCTTCAGCGGCACTAATTTTAATTTTTTAATTTTTACTATAAAAATCAAGTTTAATCATTACATTTTGAGTTTCATTTTTTTCTCAGAAAATAATCGCTGTTTTGAGTTTTATTTTTTGCTCGAAAAATAATCGTTACGTTGCAAGTTTTATATTTTTGCTCGGAAAATAATCGTTACATTTTAAGTTTTATTTTTTGTTCGGAAAATAATGGTTACGTTTTAAGTTTTCTTTTTTTGCTCGAAAAATAATCGTTACGTTTTAAGTTTTATTTTTTGTTCGGAAAATAATGGTTACGTTTTAAGTTTTCTTTTTTTGCTCGAAAAATAATCGTTACGTTTTAAGTTTTATTTTTTGTTCGGAAAATAATGGTTACGTTTTAAGTTTTCTTTTTTTGCTCGAAAAATAATCGTTACGTTTTAAGTTTTATTTTTTGTTCGGAAAATAATGGTTACGTTTTAAGTTTTCTTTTTTTGCTCGAAAAATAATCGTTACGTTTTAAGTTTTATTTTTTGCTCGGAATATAATCGTTATTTCTTGAGTTTTATCAGAAAATAAAAATTAATTTTGCGTATGCGTATGCGCATGCGTGAAAAGACAGAGGGTGGCTGCATTGAATTTTTAACGTGGAGTGCGTAATGAAAATACAGAGAGCAGAAACAAAGACAAGGGCAACGACAAAACCACAGACACTCACAACCTATATTGACGGATGAAGCCAATGATAAAGGTGACGAACAGGACAAAGTTAAAGATAAATAAAAAGACAAGGATAAAGATAATGATGAAGATGAAGATGAAGATGAAGATGAAGATGGAGATGAAGATGAAGATGAAGATGAAGATGAAGATGAAGATGAAGATGATCTTCTGTATCCTGTTCTTCATCTCTATCATCGGCTTGATCCTTCAATATAAGTTGTGAGTGTCTGTGGTTTTGTCGCTACCCTTGTTTTTGTTTCTGCCCTTGTATCTTGCTCTCTGTGTTTTCATTACCCACTCCACAGTGGCGTTAAAAGTTCAGTGCAGCCGCTCCTATCTATTCACATACATACGTACGCAAAAATTAAGTTTTATTTTCTGAGCAAAAAATTAAACTTAAGACGTAACGATTATTTTCCGAGCAAAAAATAAAACTCAAAAAATAATCGTTATGTTTTGAGCAAAAAATAAAACTCAGTTAATCACGATTAAAAGTTGATTTTTTTAATAAAAGTTATAGCCGTTACGGTCCCTGATATATATTCAAGTTTTATTGAACCGCCGTCTAGCTGCTCTCGCGTGCAGTTTATTTTTTTGTCCACATGCTTTGTGCGTGGCGAAAAGTTATTATTTCGTACAATGTGAATTGCGCTTTTGTTGTCGCAATACAATGTTGTGGCTTCATTGCAAGCAGGAATGAGTTCCGCTCTTAACCGCCGTAACCACATCATCTCCTGCATTGCACCTACAACTGACATCAGCTCGGCTTCTGTAGAAGATAGTGCCACGGTGCGTTGTCGCTGTGTTGACCACGAAATTGCCCCACCTTGCATGTTGAAGACGTAGCCAGAAGTCAAACGTCTTTTATCGACGTCTGCTGCCCAATCGGAGTCACAATAACCAATAAGATCTTCACTGCTCTTCGTGTATACTATGCCCCTTCTGATAGTACCCTTAAGATACCTCACGATGCGTTTGACGGCCAACCAATGACGCTGCCCAGGATTTTGCGAAAATCGGCACAACAAATTTACAGCATCACTTATGTCAGGACGGGTGTTTTGTGCAGCGTATAGTAAGCAAACAATTGCTTCCATGTATGGAACCTTTTTCATTTCCTTCGCACCTTCGTCGTTTTGCGGACACATGTCCTTTGTCAACTTTTGACCCAAATCAATTGAAGTGGAAACTGGATTACAATCTGTCATCCCGAAGCGCTTCCACACACTACCAATGTACTCAGATTGATCAATTATGAATGTTCCATTTACCTCATCTCGATGAATACGCATGCCCAAAACTGATGATGCCATTCCCATGTCTGTCATTCTAAATTTCGAAGATAACTCTGCTTTTATTCGTTGAGTCGTTTTTCCATCGTTCGAAAATATCAAGACGTCATCGACATATATGGCCACATACATCATGCGTTTCTTGTTTACGTGAAAATAGATACATTTATCAACGTCGCTGCGTGTAAGACCAAGATTGAACAAAACTGCGTTAAGTTGTTCGTTCCAAATACGACTTGCCTGGTTGAGGCCATATAGTGACTTGACAAGACGGCACACTCTACCCGTGCCATCCTCGAAACCCTCAGGCTGCTTCATATACACCTCCTCGTGGAACTCACCATTGAGGAAGGCAGTCACGGCGGACAGATCGTATTTTGCCGCCATAGCAAACAGAAACCGTATTGAGTTATATCTTACAACGGGAGCAAATGTCTCGGTATAATCTATTCCCTCCTTATGTGAACAGCTCTTGATTACAAGTCTCGCCTTGTGTCGTACCAGCGCACGACTAACATCACGTTTTATTCTGTACACCCACTTCGAAGCAATAGCCTTTTTATTCGCAGGAAGATTCGGGAGAAACCAGGTTTTATTTAATTTAAGGGACTCCATTTCCTGGTTCATAGCGTCTACCCAAGCATCAGCTTCACTAATCTTAACCGCTTCCTCATAGCTAATAGGGTCGTCAACTCCAGAAATAGCACAAAATATCAATTTCTTGTTTGTTTTGCCAGCAATGCGTTTAGAGCACGAACACCACCCTCTGTCGCCGCAGACTTTGTTTGATCATCTGAATTATTGCAAGGTGTGTCGTACTCACCTTCAGAAACACTACCAAGTTCACTGAGACGTGACAATTCAAGTTCGACATCCTCCCCTGAATTGTTGCTGTCACTCAATAAACCATCGCTGCCAATGTCAACAATTAATTTGCGGTGCTTAGAGTCTGTCGTAGTGCTCGAAGACTCAATAAAACTAACATCACGACTGATCATAAACTTGCAATCTGACTTTCTATATAAACGGTACGCCTTGGCTTCATCGCTGTATCCCACGAAAATACATTCGTCCGACTTGGCATCGAGCTTTGTTCTCTTCTGCTTCGGTACATGTATCATTGCAGTACAACCGAAAATACGCAAGTTCTTCAAATTCGGCTTGACACCTGACCACAGTTCTTCTGGACTCTTGCCGTATCCACGCCATGGAGTACGATTAATTAAATACACCGCTGTGTTTGCTGCTTCGGCCCAAAAAATGTTGTCGACGCCCACGCTCAATCAACGTCCTATTCATACGTTCGGCAACTCCGTTGTGTTCAGGCGTATACGGAGCCGTCTTTTTATGTATGATGGCAAATTTTTGTACGAAAATTGAAAACTGCTCATTGCAGAATTCCGTATCATTGTCGGTTCTAAGAATTTTAATTTTGAGGCCACACTGGTTTTTGGCAAGGCTTTTAAAACTCTTAAACTTCTGGAAAACGTCTGATTTTCTCACAATAGGTATTGCAAACACCTTCCTGGAATAGTCGTCGATAAGTACCAGCAAATACCTCGCCCCACTAAACGAACATGTACTAATCGGACCCAAAACGTTAGAATGTACCAATTCCAATAAGTTTTTTGCACGCTCTCCACTCTCCTTGCTAACCGTTCGCGTTTGCTGGTCTTATGCGCATACAATGCATTTGTCGTCGTTTACGCCAACGTAGTTGACACCAATCGTAGAGTTTTTTACATTGCTCAAACTTTTACTGCCAATGTGCCCAAGCCTGCGATGCCACAGATCATAACATTCAACCGCTGTCATCACTTTGCCAACCTCCACCGCTTTACAATCTAACCGGTACAAATCATTTTCAACATGCGCTGCTGCTATTAGCCTACCGCATTGATAAAAATTTTTACAATTGTCACCAGCAAACACAACCCTTTTGCCTTTCATTGTCATTTGCCTTACCGACAATAAATNGCGGTGCTTAGAGTCTGTCGTAGTGCTCGAAGACTCAATAAAACTAACATCACGACTGATCATAAACTTGCAATCTGACTTTCTATATAAACGGTACGCCTTGGCTTCATCGCTGTATCCCACGAAAATACATTCGTCCGACTTGGCATCGAGCTTTGTTCTCTTCTGCTTCGGTACATGTATCATTGCAGTACAACCGAAAATACGCAAGTTCTTCAAATTCGGCTTGACACCTGACCACAGTTCTTCTGGACTCTTGCCGTATCCACGCCATGGAGTACGATTAATTAAATACACCGCTGTGTTTGCTGCTTCGGCCCAAAAAATGTTGTCGACGCCCACGCTCAATCAACGTCCTATTCATACGTTCGGCAACTCCGTTGTGTTCAGGCGTATACGGAGCCGTCTTTTTATGTATGATGGCAAATTTTTGTACGAAAATTGAAAACTGCTCATTGCAGAATTCCGTATCATTGTCGGTTCTAAGAATTTTAATTTTGAGGCCACACTGGTTTTTGGCAAGGCTTTTAAAACTCTTAAACTTCTGGAAAACGTCTGATTTTCTCACAATAGGTATTGCAAACACCTTCCTGGAATAGTCGTCGATAAGTACCAGCAAATACCTCGCCCCACTAAACGAACATGTACTAATCGGACCCAAAACGTTAGAATGTACCAATTCCAATAAGTTTTTTGCACGCTCTCCACTCTCCTTGCTAACCGTTCGCGTTTGCTGGTCTTATGCGCATACAATGCATTTGTCGTCGTTTACGCCAACGTAGTTGACACCAATCGTAGAGTTTTTTACATTGCTCAAACTTTTACTGCCAATGTGCCCAAGCCTGCGATGCCACAGATCATAACATTCAACCGCTGTCATCACTTTGCCAACCTCCACCGCTTTACAATCTAACCGGTACAAATCATTTTCAACATGCGCTGCTGCTATTAGCCTACCGCATTGATAAAAATTTTTACAATTGTCACCAGCAAACACAACCCTTTTGCCTTTCATTGTCATTTGCCTTACCGACAATAAATTTACACAGAGATTTGGCACGTACTCTACGGTCTCCACATTTGTGCTTTGTTTGCATTCAAAACAAGTTTGAAGTTTCCTATGCTTTCTATTTTAACCCTCTCTTTATTTGCCAAAATTATTTCTTTACGCTGTGATTGCTTTTCTTCCACAAACAGGTGTCGATTATTTGTCATATGCGAAGTGGCACGCGAATCTATTTACCACACATTCTCACTGTTCTGCGAATGCATGCATGCACTTGCCAGCAGCGAATTTGACAACGACGACTTTTTCGTTTGCTCACTGTTTTCTGCTATTTTTGTGCACTTTTTTCGCATGTGCCCTTCTTGACCGCAGCTATAATATCGAAATCGTTTCTTATTAGAATACTTTGCATTTGCATTTGGTTTTGTCTTTGATTTCTTTGCATACAAAGCATTGCCGATGAACTCGTTATTATTATCGAATTTCCTGTCTTGCAAAAGCAAACTCTTTACAGCATCAACCGTTAATTTGGCTTTGGAATTTTCTACGGCCATGACTAGTGCCTGGTAGCTGCTCGGCAATCCCACAAGCATTAAAGATGCAATGACCTCGTCCTCAATGCTCAAACCAGCATTACGAACCTTAATAGATGTCATCACCATTTCATTAATGTAGTCTTGCATAGAAGAAGAGTGTTCTAAATTTATCTGCACCAGTTTCCTAAGCAGCTCAACTTTACGGGTAAGGCCGCTGTCCTCATTCGCCGACATCAGTGAGTCCCAAGCCTCTTTTGCGTTTGCAGCATTTTCCATGTACGCAAAATTCCATGGTTCGACCATTAGCGTAATTTCCGCCAGCGCCCGTTCATCAGAATCCTTCTCCTTAACGTCTTGCACACCAGCTTCTGTCCCCTTCCAACAGTGTTTTAGGACCAGGTACGATTTCGCGTGCCGCTTCCACACGTCGAAATTTTCTCGGCCACGTAGACGCTCAAATGGAAAATTTAATACACCGGTTGCCATTTTAAATTAACACTAAAGGCCCATAACCTGATGAGTAGAGAATAAAATCCTTACGCGCAGTGTCAGTGTTGCCAGATTGATATTATTTAACAACACAAATGCATTCTGGACGTGCCGACCAAAAAGTAAATAAATTTATTGATTAGATGTATTTAACAATTGATTAAACCAAATTTATTTATTTTCAGACCATCAATTACAAGCACAACATTATAAAAGGTGTTGCAAAAGAACTTGCAATCCCCACTGCTGCTGTAGCAACGAGAGTGGCTGCAAGATATTGGCCATTGGCATTACGACAAACGAAGGGCAACAAAGTGTCGCAAACGAAAAAAAGCTGCTGCGCCAAAACCAAATCACGCCTTTCGTCAGAGCGCATAGGCAAGCCCATAGCAAATTAGGAGCAACATTCACGAAAAATTACTAAAAAAAATGGTAAATTTAATGATTGTAGAATTAGATTCCAAGGTCTCATATATATATGTACATTGATATCTTGAGTATAATTTATTTCGGGCATTATTCATTCTGAATTTTTCTGAAATTATGCAGCGTAAGACAAGCGTTGCATGCTTCAAGCGTTTTAGACGTACGTACACTCCGAGGGCCAAACATCGACTCGGACCACTATCTTGTTGTAGCCAAGATACGCACCCGCCTCTGTGCAGCAAAAAATGTGCACCCAAATATGCAAGGAAAGCTTAAGGTCGAAAAGCTGCAATCACAACAGACAGCCAGCGCTTTCGCTACTCGACTCCCACACCTGCTCTCAGAGAGCACTCTTCAACAAACCGACATATGCGAGCAGTGGATCTACATTTCCCGCTCATTACGTACCGCCGCCGAAGAAGTAGTCGGATTTCAGCGAGCCCGAAAGAACAACTGCTACGATGAGGAGTGTCAGGAAGCTGCAGAGAAAAAAGATGCCGCCTACAGGGCCACGCTGCGATCGGGCGCAACGCGCGCTATGTGGGACCGCTATAGGGATCTGAAGTGGGAAGCGAGACGTATTTGCCGCAATAAGAAAAGAGACCGAAATACGTGAGTGCGAAGAGCTTGAAATGCTGGCCGACAGGAAGAATGCCCGAAAATTTTACCAGAGAGTTAGGGGACTTACGGAAAGTTTCAAGACCGGGGCGTACTCCAGCAAGAACAATAATGGCGACCTAGTAACTGATGTGCAGAGCATACTTAAACTTTGGAGGGAACACTTTTCCGCCCTACTAAATGGTAGCAGCACGGAAAGTTGTGAAGAAGAAGAACCCGAGCCCGCAGTCGATGATCATGGAGTCGATGTTCCACCGCCTGACTATGATGAGGTACTAGGGTGGCCAGATATTATAGTGACATAATCAGTACAGTTGGGATCAAAAATCAGTACAAAGCCATAAAAATCAGCTAATTTTTAAGCGTTTTTTTATTATTAACAATATAACAACCAAATAACAGCGCATTAATTTAACAAAAAATAACTAATAGACTTCTAAATACATATGGTATTATCAATATAAAAATTCATTACTTTAAAACAAATCAAAGGCATTACGTATGTATGTACAGCTGTGCTCAGGAAAATATGATAAAATGTATTGACAGGTTTTGAAAATTTTTTCTTTCCTTACTTAGTTTAAATTTATAAAAATATAGTTATTTCTATAACAAAAGATATGTGAGTTGAAGTCTCAAACTTTTTAGAAAATTTATAAAAATTGATAAAATTAAAAAAAAAAANTGATAAAATGTATTGACAGGTTTTGAAAATTTTTTCTTTCCTTACTTAGTTTAAATTTATAAAAATATAGTTATTTCTATAACAAAAGATATGTGAGTTGAAGTCTCAAACTTTTTAGAAAATTTATAAAAATTGATAAAATTAAAAAAAAAAATTGTAGCCCATTCAGTTTCAGTAGAAGACGAGCTCGAGCCAGAATCTGTTTGCATATTTTAAGTTACAAATTTAAAACATATTTAGTTGGTGGGCTTATTAAATACAATATTCACATTAAAATGTTGACTAAAAGGTATATTACCGAATTATCGCTAAACGAATTTTCGAGTAATTTCGAGTAATTTAATAGTGTTAAATGTGTATGTGCAAGTAAAATTACAGGTAGTCGAACATCAAAAATCAAAGTAAAGCTACATATATCATATCCAAGAGTCGGTAGTTTGCACCTTTTCCAAATTTTTAGAACTACATTGCACCGTAGCAGTAGTCGTCTTAAGTTTGAAATACTGACATCCGATTTCTCAGTGGATGTTTAATTATAATCAAAAGATTATCTCTTATTGTCATCTTCTCAGTGTACTTAATATATGATTAACTCACCACCACCTTTCATAAGATTTATTAATGGCGAAACCAGCTTTTCCTGTATATCCTGTAAAACCTGCAAATCGGGTTGGGTTGAATCCAAACAGTTTGTTATTTTGAGAAATCCTAGGAAACGAAACCATTGCAAGCTGACACATTTTTAATAATGGTTTAAATTTAATTAATGCTTTCAATCTGCTCACACGTATGAGTTGTCAAAAACCATTGTTTTGAACCATTGTTTTGAACAACAAGTAAATGTCAATTACACCAATTTACAAAAGTATTTAGAAAATATAAAAATCCGTACAAACTCAAAAAATCAGTAGATTTTGCGTACTGAATTCGGGCTCTTAAAACGCGGCACAGTAGAAAAAAATCAGCACATGCACTGATTAAATCAGCGCATCTGGCAACCCTATGAGGTGCGTATAGCAATAACGCGGCTGAAAAACAACAAAGCTGCTGGAGCTGACAGCCTGCCCGCTGAGCTATTTAAGTACGGCGGAGAGGAGTTGATAAGGTGCATGCATCAACTCTTGTGCAGATTATGGTCAGATAAACGCATGCCCGACGACTGGAGTTTAAGTGTGCTCTGCCCAATCCACAAGAAAGGTGACCCCGCCATTCGCGCCAACTACCGCGGGATCAGCCTTCTAAGCATAGGTTACAAGGTCTTATCGAGCGTATTGTGTGAAAGACTGAAGCCCACCGTCAATGAACTGATTGGGCCTTATCAGTGTGGCTTTAGACCTGGCAAATCCACCATAGACCAGGTATTCACAATACGCCAAATCTTGGAAAAGACCCGCGAGAAAAGTATCGACACTCGCTACCTATTTGTCGACTTTAAAGCCGCTTTTGACAGCACTAAAAGGAGTTGCCTATTCGCCGCTATGTCTGAATTTGGCATCCCCTCAAAACTCATACGGCTGTGTAAAATGACGTTGAGCAATACCACCAGCTCCGTCATAATTGGGAAAGACCTCTCCGAGCCGTTCGTCACAAAATGGGGTTTCAGACAGGGCGACTCCCTTTCGTGTTACTTCTTTAATCTGATGTTGGAGAAGATAATAAGAGCTGAAGAACTAAACCGCTCAGGAACAATTTACTATAAGAGCGTGCAATTGCTGGCTTATGCCGATGACATCGACATCATCGGTAACAAAAACCGCGAAGTCTGTTCTGCCTTTTCCAAGTTGGGTAGGGAAGCAAAGCGAATGGGTCTGGTGGTAAACGAGGACAAGACGAAGTATCTCCTGTCATCATCCTGGCTTCAGTTGGCACAGAGGAGAATCGACTGGCGTGTTTTGCTGAACTCGGCCAAAATCGCTTAGGCGGTTACAGCGCCAAAAAAGAAGAAGAAGACAAGTGTTAATGATAGCGCCAGAATAAACTGGGTTGAAAAGAATACCGCGATCACATGGCAAACATGCGAATACTTCTTTTAATACACCATTCAATCGCTCAATGCAGTTACGAGCTTGTATGTGGTGATTATGGAAATTTTCTTTGCCCCTAGTTTCAGGATTTCGGTAAGGTGTCATTAACCAAGGCTGAGGGGGTATCCGGAATCGCCAATAAACCAGCACGTGTCTACGTTCTGCTCATATTGTTGCTGCATTAATTGCCTAACTTTACAATTTTTCCAAACAAATGCATCGTGTGTACTTCCCCCGAAACGTGCGTACCCGTATTTAAATCGTAATCACAAATAAGCTGCACATTTATTGAAAAGTAGCCTTTGCAATTAATTAGCAATACTCATCCTCCGCAGATGTTTTTTTTTATTTTAACATGTGTGCAATCTATTGCACCTATACTCCCGGAAAACCAGTAGCATTGAAAAACCTAAAATTTGTTTGTTTTTTTATGAATAAAAATATTTTGAGAACTTATGTATGTACATATATCATTACCTTAATTCACAAAGGCCCTAACCAACAATTTTTTTTTATTTTACAGGAGATGCAAAAACAATTTAAAAGAGTATCAAAAATAGGTAGGGCTTTTTAAAAAGTGGCATTTAATTGCGCTGTTTTTGTTACTAACACTTTAAAATTTTTATTGAAGGTATATTTTAATATATACTGGCAAACCTGTGAAAAACGCAGTTTCGAAAAAAAGTTTTGGGTAGCGCCTTTGTGAATTAAGGTAACGATATGTATTATTACCTTTGTCGAATTCTATTTTTCATTTGCAAACTAGTTGGAAATTTATTGTATTACATCATTATCTTATTTTGAATAATAAGGCCCATTTTCAGATGGCCTATTTAAATAGAGATTGTTGATTAACTTCCACTATTCATTTTCAGATCATACATTTAATTTTCACTTAAATGGCCAATATTGGCTATTTAAATATGAGATTGCAACCCCGTGTTTGTACCAAACAACCATGATTGATTGGCCCTAAGACTCAATTCTCTAATAGATCTGCAAATCGTAGTTTTACTTATTGGACACACAAAATCTTGCCCGATATCTCTTAAAAAAGATCCAGTAGCATAATAATGCAATGCCGCTACCATCCTTATAGCCTTTGGTACAAAAGTTATTCGTATACCATTCTTCATATACGGACTTATTTCACCAAAAAGTTCCAGCGCACAATCCTTATTCAATCTGAATAACTCAATAAAACACGGTTCTGGCAAATAAAATGGATCAGTTTTATCCCTTAAATAGCGCCTATGAACGCGCAGCATGTCCCTTTGATCATCAGCCAATGCAAGTAGATGTCCAACCATCATTCTATATTTTAATATAGTGAATAAAACGATTGAATCAACGAAAAATTTTAAATGTTTTAAATAAGCAAAATATATAAAACTTGTTACTTTTGCTTTATTTTCCCATAACTATACAAGAACATATGTTCTTCATTCTGACAATTCGTGTAATTTTAACAATACTTACCACCAATTTATCGCAAGGTGAGTTTTTGTGTTACGGAAACACTTCGTTTATCGTTTGCGATATCAACTTTGCGATACCGCGATCTGACAGCGGTTGCGATATAATATGAAATTAGTTACAGAAATGCACTACAGATCTGTTATAATTGGTTCATGAGTGTAGATAGTGTGCCAAGTAATGACATTTCATTTTTCTCATATCTATATTTGACAATCGCTTGAGTGTGTTACTTAAAATTTTGAAATCAGTTCCGTCAAAGCAAATACCAGTACCCAATCTATCCAATGTGGAAATAGAAAGAATGTACAAAATTAATTTCAAAAATATGTGTATTACGATTTGTGTTTGTTATACGATTTTTATGTTTATTTATTAAGGAGACAGAATGGCAAATGCGGTTTTGCACAAAAATTTGTGTTTTTTAAACGTGTGTTATCTGAGGGTTAATTGAAATAAACTATTAACACAAGCGCATCAGTTCATATATGAATTGTCAAATATGGATATTGGCTACTTGAACTTCACCGCTGGTGAAAACAAAAGGCGCACTTATTGTTGGCAGTTAGTGCCGCCTTCTGGTCACTCGACGCTTGGCTTTGTCCACCGGAGGATGCAGTATGAATTGCCGGCTAAAATAGCTCGCGCATCGCTCCGGGTCCGATGAAGCACGGTCGCCGAAAGATATTTCGACTCTTTCGTCGGATTGGACAGTGACCTCACGGTTGACCAAAGCTTACTCTCACCAGAGGTGAAGTTGCAAGTCTTCAGATGCTCGTTCCATTTCTCTCGCTTATGTACGTTCACAAGCTGCCGTGATCGGCCTGACGAAGGTTGCACGCTCATCTGCTAGGACAGCCGCTTCAGCAGGGAAGTTTGGACGGGGGTCCGTTATGCAAATTGCTGGTACGAAGGGAACTACAGCAACAGTGATAACCCTGCGGAACTTACGTACACCTAGGTGAACGTCGGTTGGTGTGGGGAGGGCAGCGAAAGTGCTTTCAGTATATTCCGTAAAGCCTTTCCAATCAGCTTTGGTAAAGTTGATATAGGTCCGGTGTTCCGCGGAAGCAATGTCGGCAGGTCTCTGGATCGAGATGAATATGGGCAGATGGTCTGATGCCTGGGTCAGCATAGGTCGCCTTGATATGCTCTTTATCAGACCAGCGCTGACTATTGTTATATCCTGGTGGTTGCGTCGTCGTTCATTGTGCAGAATGTCGAATCGTCTATCTGCTCAGCCAAGTGTGTTCCCCTACGATCGTTTGACAGGCTTGAATGCCAAAGATCGTGGTGCGCATTGAAGTCACCAACTACCGTACGGGTTTCACATCTGAGGAGCACACCTATTTCAGGGTGATATCCTGCCGGGAAGCTGGTGGCAGGGGGTATAAAAACGTTAAATATTTCGAGCTCAACATCGTCTGACCGGATAGCGATGCCCTGACATTCTAGGGTGGTATCCCTGCGGTCGATGTCTGCTTCGATAAGACGATACTGCACGGTGTGGTACATGATGAACTCTATGCCACCAGTATTATCTTTCTCGCGATCTAAACGGTGCACATTGTATCCAGCGCAATTCAACAATGTGGAATTGTTGTGCAACTTCGTCTCTTGGACCGCAGCTATCAATATTCCATGCCTTACCATGAAAGACGGTTATCTCCTCGATCTTGCGCTGAAGTCAGTTGCAGTTGAACTGAAGGAGCTTCGTGTGGTTCGGGAGACTTGTTTTTATGCAGGGGGAAGGAAGGGGGGGGGGGGGGGG